>NC_056743.1:1850924076-1850966318 GCF_019279795.1 Protopterus annectens | reverse complement strand
TTTAAAGTCATAGATTGAAATTTTACCGTATGATCATGAAAGAAAGCTATAATGGATGACTTATTGCTTAGGATTGACCAAAAAGTTCTTTGTTTCAGACTGGAGTCAATTCCATCTTTGATATTGAAGGGTGACTGGCTTTGAAAGCAAAACAGAGTTTGTTGAATTGCACAATGCAAATTCTGAAAGGCATTAGTTTGGATCAGGCAGCCATCCAAAAAAGGGTGATATGCATAAAGCCTTAATGTCAGATGAGACACAAAAGATCATTTGGTGAAAATTCTGACTACAGTTAGTACCGAGGCAATGAGGTGAAACAATAAATAAAGTTTCCCACTCTGAACCTAATGAAAGATTTCAATAAGAGTCTGAAGTGAATAACCAGCAGACTGACAGTGATCATAGAAATGGCCAGCATTAACACACACGGTGTCAAAAGCTTGAACAGTTTTGTTATTTGTAAATGAGCTCATGATTGTGAGCCTAACTTGAGTCTCGTGTTGATCCTAGAAAATGCTTGAGTAAAGCCCTTTCCTTGCTCTGTGACAGGCCCTCATTAAACGTCTTGGTTTATCCAATTCCAAATGAATCAGAATGATGATTATTTGTACTTGAGCTCATGTTATGCCTGGACTAGATCTTGCAACTACTGTTGAACATATCTCTGTGGAGTAACCTGTTGTTATTGTGGGTTACATTCATAAACAAATTGTGTAGCACTCAGTGACAAGTTGCATGGTTAGCAGTAATGCACCAGCTGAGTATAATTCAGAGGCACACCTTCCATAGGAGCACAGAGACCTTACACAGTACATTATGTAGTGAATGCAGAAGACTGTCTAAAGTCGTGCACATGAAGTCATGCAACTGAAGGAGGTAGCAATGAAATGCAAATATAGATAGCTAGAAAGTGTTGCAGTTCATGGTTATATGTGATACAGCTTGGGTATCTCTTTGTGTAGCTCTATAAAGATGCAGAGGATCTGATAAAATTCTGAGATGCATATCTGCAGAATATTAGGAGTGACAGAAGTCTGTGATCATCTCATCCTGATCTTATACAACATGGCAGACCTCAATAACAATTTAGATTTAGGAAGCACATAATGACTGTATAACTGACCAGCAGATAAGTGTCTGTTTCATAGCAGATGGACACAATAAAGAGTCTGGTGTATCACTCACACGCTGAATCTAGTGAAATATTTGATGTTCCTATCCCTGTGCAAACAAAAGTGTCGCAAATAGGTATGTCTAAGTATCAACATCACAATGATTAGCAAGTATCTCAGAATTATGCTTCTACATGGAGAGTATATCTGGTTCTCTATGACAACTATGGAGATGGTGATTATTACACTTAATTTCTATAGTAATGTATACCTTCCCAAAATAGCAGATACCATAGATTGCACACATGTAGCAAAACAAATCCCCACCTGGCCCCCATTCACAGATGATTGTGGACAGGAAGAGCTACCAGGTAGACTGTAATGCACAGGGAATTATTTCCAATGTGTGAGTGCAGCACAGTGGCAGTTCCCATGATTCCAAAGTGTGTGATGCTCCTTATTTGTATTGATGCTTTCAGTGAGGTGACTGACTCACTGTGCAAGATGAATGCTGATACAGAAACTGTGCATTTGCTCACTAACTCCTCCCCCAATGTTCTTATAGGTTCATAGGTGTCTACTAAGCTAATGGCCCTGATCCCTTTATTACCCTGGCATTGTGCCACCTGACCTTAGTTCACAGTGCCTCTCTCAAGTAGAGCCACTGGAATGATCCCCGTGGTGAATTTTCTATTTCCTATCCACTCATCAAGATTTCTCTTGAAGAGGGCCAGTGAGGCACTCCGCTTGGCATTTATGGAAAGTCAATTCCACAGCATAGGCAGTCTCTGGGTTATGAACCTGTCCCTCCAGCTTGTTCTGTTGATTGTGGTAATGAGGTTGAGGTCCCTGGAATGTGTAGTGCAGAGGGACTGAGATGTCTTTAGATGTAGCATTTCTAAAAGAACTGGGTCAGACATGGCTTTGTAAGTCAAGCAAAGATTGCCTCTAAGTAGGCGATATGAGACAGAGAATAGTTGAGTTTTTTGAGTCTGTCCATATAGGGCAAGTGTTTAAGGCCTTAGGATCCTCTTTGTGAGGTACTTTTCTGGCCTCTTCAGTTGTTGTAGGTGTCTAGTGAGGTACATGCCAACTGGGGCATTCTACTTGATGATTGGATTAATGAGGGAAGAGTAGAGGGAAACAATGACCTCTTTCTTTCTGGATGCAAAACCTTAGTAGTGAGATGTGCCACAAAGAAGGACTTTCTGACCACAGTGGCAATGTGGTGGTCAAAAGAGAGGTTGCTGCCAACCTGTGTTCCCAGATCTCTTATGAAGCCTTCTGTGTTCAGTGGACTACCATCAATGTGGTAATTCATGGGAACCATATTTTTCCCAAAGGGGATGACAATACATTTTTTGGCATTGAGCTTAAGGCCATGGTTCTGACACCAGTTGTTGGTCTCACTGAGGCCTCTCTGTAGGATGCCAGCATCACTTGGGGAGTTAATTATGACTCCCAACTTGCAATTGTCTGCGAACTTTATCAGCCAGAGTCCCTACGTGTTGGCCTGGACTTCAGAGAAGTAGATACCAAACAGGAGAGGACCCAGGACCGAACCCTGTGGGACTCCACTCTTGACTAGTTGACAGTCTGACATGGAGTTAGCTACACTCACACTCGGGGTTCTATCTGTGAACCAGTTTGCAACCCACCTAGTGATATAGGGGTTGATGCCTAGCTTCAGGAGTTTTTCTGTGATTCCTGAGTGGGGAATGTTATCAAAGGCCTTGGCCAGATCTAGTAGGCTGTATGAACCACCTTGCCTTCATCCACAACTCTGGTGACTGACTAAAAGAAGTCGACCAGGTTGAGCAGGCATAATCTACCCTTCACAAAACCAAACTGTATGGGGTCCAGAGTTTGGAGATTCCCTATATCCTTGTTTATTAGGTCCATGATGACACGTTCCATAGCTTTGCATATCAGACTTGTCAGGCTAATAGGGCAATAGTTCCCAGGATCTGTAGTCACTCCTTCTTTGTGGAGAGGGATGACTATAGCAGTGTGCCATTCGGTAGGGACAGAGCCTGAGGTGAGACTGTGATTGAACAGGACACACAAGTGAGGTGCCAGTTCACTCTAACTTATGTAGAACACAGCCAGGTATAGTGTCAGGTCCCATAGAAGCTGTATTCCTGGCTTTGGACAGTGATGTTTTAACATGTGTAGCAGTAATACTGGGTGCCTGGCAATCTAATGGTAATGTGCTTGGTCCTGTGGTGGAGGAGAGAGGGGTAAAGTTGGCACTGAATCTGTCGGCCAGTATATTGGCAATATCTGTTGGCTTGGTATAGGAAGTGCCATAGTACAACAGCTCCAAGCAAATCTGGGTATTGCTGTGGAGATTCTTTATATAACTATAGAAGGCCTTGTGGTTGTCTTTACTATCTGCTGCAATTCTGTTTTCATAGCTAGCTTTAAAGGATTTGATGAGGGATCTCAACTTTTTGTTGAGGCTGATAAGGGAGTTTTTCTAGTCTTTGGACTTCACTTTATTCTGCATCAGTTTCCTCCTTCTGTTGTAGAGTTTGTTTA
The DNA here is from genome assembly GCF_019279795.1 of Protopterus annectens. Taxonomy (NCBI): domain Eukaryota; kingdom Metazoa; phylum Chordata; order Ceratodontiformes; family Protopteridae; genus Protopterus; species Protopterus annectens. The sequence continues at coordinate 1,850,962,665 of NC_056743.1, read as the reverse complement.
TGGCAGGGGACAACCAGACTGGCTTCCTATTTTTAGAGGAGAGCGTCTTGGTTCTATTGGGTATGGTGAGATCCATGCATATATGTATGTGTTCGTACAGGGCATTAATGTATGATTTGGCGGTCATGTAGCTATTCTCCAATTGCATGGGTGCCGTGAAGTTAGCCACCTCTGTTTTTAGGAGACCAAAGTTAGCTTTGGAGAAGTATTTCATGGTGGTTACCTTTGTGTGGGAGGGTGGGATGTGGATTTCCAAGGTGATTTGTTTGTGGTCGGACCTAACCAGGGAAGAGTTGAGTACTGCTGTAGAGCAATGGTAGCCTGTGTTAGTAATGACCAGGTCAAAGATGTTGCTACCTCTAGTGGAGGTAAGAACGAGCTGGTCCAGAGCATTGGAATTAATGAATTCCAGAATGCATTGGGCAAGTGTATTGGTACATGGGTAGTTTTCCCAGTTAATGGAGGGGTAGTTGAAGTTGCCCAGTATGAAACTGTTAGGTTGGACACTAATATTCTCCAGGGTGCTTAGGTACGTGGAGTGTGAGTTATGGGACATGGTTGGGCACCTATAGCAGGCTACAACCGAATTGCTGACTTACCCAATGTTAGCTGCACCTGAAGTATCTCAGATGCATTATGATGGGCTACCAGTCTGGAGGTGTGCGCATCCTTTATGAATATGGAAACAGCACCGCCTTTGGAGCTATGGTCCAAGTTCTGGGGCCAAAAGGTGTGGAATGAGTTATAGCCTGGTAGTGCAGGGGTGCTTTCTGCTGCCTTAACCCAGGTCTCTGTTACAGCACAAATGTCTATGTTCTCCATGCTTCAAGCGAGTGCATTTTGAGATTTAGACTTCTAGCATTGAGCAGCATGACTCTCAGATTGCATTTGTTTACAGCTGTTACGGTGGTAAGCTGGTCTTTGGAATACTGCCTAAAAAAGGCACTATAGTGGTGGCAAGAGCCTTGGCCAGTATCCGGAAGTCCAGGGGTGACAGATGCAGGCCATCTCTGGCAGAGCATCATGTTCTGTCAATCATGTTATCCCAGGAAGACAGATACTGGATCCCCTTAGTATGACACCAGAAACTTAGCCAGTTGTTGAAATCAATCATGTTCTGCTTGTACTGTGAGATTGGAGACTGTAAAGTGGTGACTGGGGAAAATGTAGTTAGGCAGCATAGGATGGTGGTTTGTAAGATGATGTTGGTGATCAAGAAGAGGAGGAGAAGTGTGAGGGCAGCACCAAGGATCAAATGGTGGAAATTGAAAAAAGGTAATTATGAGGTGGAGTTCAGGGAAGAGTTAAGACAGGCACTGGGTGGCAGTGAAGAGTTACCAAATAGCTGGGTAACTACAGCAGATCTAGTAAGGGAGACCGCTAGAAAGGTGCTTGGTATGACATCTGGACAGAGGAAGGATGACAAGGAGATGTGGTGGTGGAATGAGGAAGTACAGGAGAGTATACAGAGAAAGAGATTGGCAAAGAAGAATTGGGATTGTCAGAGAGATGAAGAAAGTAGACAGGAGTATAAGAAGATGAGGTGCATGGCAAAGAGAGAGGTGGCAAAGGCTTAGGATAAGGCATATGAAGAGTTGTATGAAAGGTTGGACACTAAGGAGGGATTGGCTAGACAGAGGGACCGAGCTAGGAAAGATGTGCAGCAGGTAAATGTGGTAAAGGATAATAAGTGAAACATACTTACAAGTGAGGAGAGTGTGTTGAGCAGATGGAAGAGTACTTTGAGGGGTTGATGAATGAAGAGAATGACGGAGAGAAGGTTGGATGATGTGGGGATAGTGAATCATGAAGTGCAATGGATTAGCAAGGAGAAAGTAAGGATAGCTATGAAGAGGATAAAGAATGGAAAGGCTGTTGGCCCACATGACATACCTGTGGAAGCATGGATGTGTTCAGGTGAAATGGCAGTGGAGTTTTTAACCAGATTGTTTAACAAAATTTTGGAAAGTGAGAGGATGTCTGAGGAATGGAGAAAAAGGTGTTTTGGTACTGATGTTTAAGAATAAGGGTGATGTGCAGAGCTGTAGTAACTACAGAGGGATTAAATTGATCAGTCACAGCATGAAGTTATGGGAAAGAGTAGTGGAAGCTAGGTTAAGAAGGGAGGTGATGATTAGTGATCATCAGTATGGTTTCATGCCAGGAAAGAGCACTACAGATGCAATGTTTGCTCTGAGAGTGTTGCTGGAGAAGTACAGAGAAAACCAGAAGGAGTTGCATTGTGTTTTTATAGACTTAGAGAAATCATATGACCGGCTGCCTAGAGAGGAGTTGTGGTATTGTATGAGGAAGTTGGGAGTGTCAGAAAAGTATGTAAGAGTGGTACAGGATATGTGCAAGGGTAGTGTGACAGCGGTAAGGTCTGCAGTGGGAGTGACAGATGCGCTTAAGGTGGAGGTGGGATTACATCAAGGATCATCTCTGAGCCCTTTCTTATTTGCAATGGTGATGGACAGGTTGAAAGACGAGATCAGACAGGAGGCCCGTTGACTATGATGTTTGCAGATGACATTGTGATCTGTAGTGAGAGTAGGGAACAGGTGGAGGAGACCCTGGAGAGATGGAGATATGCTCTAGAGAGAAGAGGAATGAAGGTCAGCAGGACTAAGACAGAAAATATGTGTGTGAATGAAAGGGGGATAGAGGAATGGTGAGGATGCAAGGTGTAGAGGTGGAGAAGGTGGATGAGTTTAAATACTTGGAATCAATAGTTCAGCATAACAGTGAGTGTGGAAGAGAAGCAAAGAAGTGAGTACTGGCAGGATGAGTGGGTGGAGAAGAGTGTCAAGAGTGATTTGTGACAGACTAGTACCAGTAAGAGTGAAAGGGAAGGTCTCACTACCCTCCTGTAGACCACCTACTTTATATGGGTTGGAGACAGTGGCATTGACAAAAAGGCAGGAGTTAGTGCTGGATGTGGCAGAGTTAAAGATGTTAAGACTTGCACTGCATGTGAAGAGGGTGGACAGGATTAGGAATAAGTATATTAGAGGGTCAGCCCAGGTTGGAAGGTTTGGAGACAAAGCCAGAGAGGCAAGATTACGTTGGTCTGGACATGTGCTGAGGAGGGATGCTGAGTATAATGGGAAAAAGATGCTAAGGATGAAGCTACCAGGTAACAGGTAAAGAGGAAGGCCTAAAATAAGGTTTATGGATGTGGTGAGAGAGGACATGCAGATGGTTGGTGTGACAGAGAAAGATGCAGAGGACAGGAAGAAATGGAAACAGGTGATCCACTGTGGTGACCCCTAACGGGAACAGCCAAAAGAAGATGATGATGATGATGACTGTTGTATCATTCTGGGTGATGGTAGGATGCTGCTCAGGGCTAGGGTCATACCCGCCTGGGCTATATAATCCGAGAGCTCCTCCAAGTATCTTTTTCTGTAGTTCAGGGACGTACATCTCAGGTCATTCACACTCACATGTACAATGACAGAGTCACATTTGTACCTGTTGTTGAGGGACCTAAGTGCATGCATTATGTGATGGATCCTGGTGCCTGACAGGCAGCTAAGTGTTGCTTTCTCCTTATTCAGCCTAGTGTATGGGACATCAGTGTGCCTCACTATTGAGTCACCTAAAACTAGTGCGTTGGGCATGCTGTTTTGACTTAGGGTCATTGGTTGAGTGGCATACTGTTTAGGAGCGTTATGTGTCTCGGGATTAGTGTTGTGTTCTGGTGGTCAAGTGCGTTTCTGCCTTGGAGGTCTCTGCTGTTTGGGTAGATTTTTATTGAGAGCCTCTGCGAAGGTGGGTGTGCGGTTGGTGTTTTATGTGAAGGCAGTGCTGGTGTGTGTCCTGGAGGGCTATGTGTTCTATGTGGTGTGGTGCATGTTCTGACCTTCTCCTCTTGACTAGCTATTCTGGTCTTGGCTGGATAGTGCATGGCTTCCAATTTGGATATATTAAGTGCATCTCTTACAAATCAGAGTGTTGGGAGGTAAGAGAAGGGGGTTTTCAGTGTATATGAGGCAGTTGCTACATTGCCTCAGGATGCCCAAGTTCACCAGGTTAATAGGAGAAAACACAGGGAACTGACCTTTAGACATACCTGGAGGGGTGGGTATTAATAGGTACTGGAACTGATTCCTTGTAGAATGTTTAGTGTTGGTAGCACTTTTGTGTGTTACAATAATTGCTATAAGAAGTCTGGTAAAGTACTAAACTAATAAGCTAAGAAAAGTACAGGAGAGGAGAGGAGAGAACTAGCAGATCTAAGGGGAAAATTGAAGAGCAGACTTTGGCACTGCTCAGAAGCTTACAAACAGTCCTGGATACAGCAAATCTGTATCTGGTCTATATTAGTTACAGGAAAGGTGAGAAACAGGAGCAGATGTGGGCTTTTTAAACCAGAATGTTAAAAAAGATGGAGAAAAACTGCCCAACGGCCAATAAGCTACAATTTCTGGCCAGAAACCACTCCTCTTTTGGTAGATAGGCTACCTAGTGCTTACCACTCCCACTGATAAGCTAGAAGGCTTCCCTCCAACACAGAAAGGCTTGGGGGGCTCAGAAGCTTGCAAACATTCCTGGGTACAGCAAATCTGTACCTGGACTAGACTAGTTACAGGAAAGGTGGGAAACAAGCGCAAACACAGGCTTTTGTACCAGAAACTTGAAAGAGATGGAAAAGCTGCCCAAATGGCCAATAAACTACAATTTCTGGGCCACAAATCGCTTGTCTTGTAGTAGATAGGCTACCTAGTGCTAACCTTTCCCCTTTCCCTTAAAGACAGGTTTGATAAGTGCATGTTTCCACTCTTGAGGTATCTTCTCACATTTATACGTCCTAATAAATAATATATAAAATGGTGATGATGAACCTCAAACTTGCAGACCAGTCTCAAAGCAATTTTATAGAATATTTAATAAAACAAATCCACAAAACTTCTTATCTCTAGCACCTCGGCTAAATATGCCTTTATCAGAGTATACCAGTGTACTAGAAGTGGTTAACATAATATATAAAATGGTACTTTAAGTTCTTGCTGAAGTGCTCTCAGGTTATTATTACAAATTCCAGCTCATCCCTGTGCTTTGTTTGGATCCAGTTTGCATAGTTCTGTTTCAATATAATCTAATTTGATTTCATATTCTGAGGTTACTTGGAGGTCACTAGGACAACATCACTCCCTTTGAGGAGCCAAACTGTTTTGCACAAGTTTTTGTAAATAAAAGTATAATCTGCTGTGTTTGAGAATAAATATTAGAATCTACACACAGTTTACCAATTTGTATGTATTTAGTCTTTTCACATTTTATACATCTATAAAAATAGTTTCCTATTATGCTCAATATCTTTATATAATTTTTTCTTGATCTTGTCTCACATTCTGTTTAATTTGTTTATCCAGCTTGTTTATTTCAGTTTTCAAAATTGTAGTTTGACCTCTTTTGCATTTTTTCTCTCTCACCTTAGTCAAGTATGTTGTCCTTATGGAAATATATCCTCCTGAAGTTTTGTGCCTAGATCTAATGTTAAATACTTTTCTGAATTTTTTTTTTTTTGTATTCAAACAATATCTCTTTCGAAACTTTCCAAATTCCTTCTGCAGATTGTCCACTGAACACATCACTCCGATTAGTTTTACATGGTGACTGTTTTGCTTCCATATAACCTGTTATAAATCTTCTGCGTGTTGGTTTAGATTTATTTTGGCAGAATTACCTAGCAACACATTAACCTTTATGGCCTCATGTCAATTTAAACAACATAATGTAACAGTAATTTTATTAGGAACACAAATAATGTCTAGCATGTAACATTTTCTTAGAAAACTCTTTTAAAGGACGTGGGGTAAAAAAATAATGAAAGTAAATCAATGTGCACATGCCTGACATTTTTCACAGTTGAAGTGAAAAGTAACTTGGTCAGATGCTTGTGGCATGAGAAAGTGTAAGATCCTGTTTCAAGCACCATTCCCTTTTTTTTTTAAATAACTTTTTATTAGTTTGCACATCAAGCAATCACAATAGACATGTGTTGATAGATTGTTAGATACAATGCTGAATGCAACAGTTTAGATACTATACAAAGTACATCTCTTCTGCTGTGGTGGTGCTGCGGTAGCGTTGTCACCTCACAGTAAGACGTCGTCCTGTTCGATTCTCAGTTAGGGCGTCTTTTGTGTGGAGACATGCGTGAATGGGCGTACCTTTGTTGAAGGTTGTGAGTCAGGGCCGGCAACTCAGCATGTAAAATCTACTGCCAATCATTAGCGGACCGGAGTTCCGCTGTGGTGACCCCTAACCGGGAAAAGCCGAAAGACACAAACAAACAAAGTACATCTCTTCACTACAAAGTACTAACTATGTACAATATATACACTACTGTGGTTAGTTAGACCTGATAGGTTTACAAAGAGACAATAAGAAAGACCATTCATTTTATATATACTTCTGGGTCTTAAGCTTCACAAGGATACCAATATACTGTGATCATTGTTAACCCCAGTTCTATGTCACTCAGAGGCATAGAGTGTAGTATCCAGTACCCAGTAGTCAGGATTTGTCTGTTAAATATTTAGGCTGTAATCAAGTGAATAAAATCTTTTCAAAGAGTAAGTTCCATATTTTCTGGTAGTGGATATGTTTCTTAGGATTAGTTATAATTGTTTTTTGAGATGATATGTAAGTTGTAGACATAGCTCAGACACCTCTCCAGGATAACTTGGTGTGATCTATACAGTTTTTGGTTGTCTATAGTTTAATAAGTAGGCAAATCGTGATTAATGTATGCATTTGTATCTTGGTGAGTTTTAGATCTGTGATATGTAAAACTGCTAGTTCCCAACACAGTGTAGATTGGTGGGACCCCATCTTTTCTAGTCACACTTTAAACAAGTCCCACAAGTTCCGTGAGTACTTACAGAACCATAGAACATGTAGAAGATCTGCATGTGGGTGAAAGCAACATTTACAAGTCAGGGAAGTTTGGGGATTAAACTTATTTAGGATCATAGGAGTATAGTACACATTGTTACTGATCATCAGTTGTGTACCTATTAATATTTTAAAGGGAGAATAGCTGATGGTAGATTTAATAGCTCTAAGTTTCTGGTCTCTTGAGAATATAATACACCTATTGTCCCAGTATTTAGAAAAAAGCATAGTGTCTTCATAGATGAAGGATCTAAGAAGTTTATATGTGTTCGAGATTGTTTTCTTTTTGGTTACAAGGGATTCAAACATTTCGGAAAGCTTCATCAGATCTTCCTCATTAACATATGCTTCCTCAGTTACACCTGGTAACATCTCCCTGATCTGCCTTAGAATAGTGATATATTTTTTGTTAGCCTTTAGAGCTTCTCTTAGTTCTTGTGGTGTTTTATCTCTATACCTGTATATGTCCCAGACTGTAGAGTCCTTAATTAATGGGTAGTCAATTAGATTTAACATCTTGTTATTCAGCTTGATATTAGGATTCAAATGGAGTGGTTGAAGAAGGGATAAGGTCTTAACCAATTTTAGGGGTTTTACCCATTCCTGGAGGATTTTGATGTTGGCTAATAAGTTAGCATTTAGATTTAGGTTTCTGATATTATTTTAAGAAATTAATGGCATGGCTTTGGGGTTGATTTTACAGTAGAGTATATGTTGGTGACAGATTCTAACCCACATTGGTGACCAGTGCCCATTGTGTTTTGGGAAGTTAGCTATTGATATGAACCTGAACACATTAGTAATATTATAACAGAGCCATAGATCTGGCAGGTCTAAACCACCTTTTTCCTTGGTATGCATTAACCCTGAGTATTTAATTTGAACTGATCTAGGATACCATATAAATCTGGCAAGATCTTTGTTTATTTTTTGAAAGAAATGGTTTGGTAATCTCATCATTGTAGCATTAAATTGATGACATACATTTTATTATACCATGACCCCCCCAAAACGTGCACGCTGATTGGCCAGCATGCACATTGTAAATCGAGTTATACTAATGGAAAAAGGTCCGGTCTCCCTGACTTTTTTCCATTAGTATAACTCTACTTTTAAAACACTGTCTCGCTATGTTAAATGGGTTTAACATATGAAACAACTTTTAAAATAAGCAACGGAGATCACCGTTGCTTATTTTAAACTGTCTCTATGCTAAACCCATTTAACATAGCGAGACAGGTTTAAAAAAAAAAGCAACAGAGAAAGCAAGATCTCCGTTGCTTTTTTTACTGTTTTGCTATATTAACATAGCGAAAACAGTAAAAAAAAAGCAACAGATATCTTGCTTTCTCCGTTTTGCTCATACAACTCTGATGTACTGTGAAGCGCGCAAGCAGTACATCAGAACTGCCCGGATGCCAGACATCTGCGGAAGGGCAGTAAACAGGCATTATACTATGCCATTATTTAAGAAAAGTAATAGTTTCTTTTCTTAAATAATGTCATGGAATAATAGCAATAACCCACTTCTGGGTGTGGGTAATGCTGTATTTACCCATGGTTGGCTTTGTTTGGTCCCTCGGGCTTCACCCTCGGGACCAAACCACGCCAACCGTGGATAAATCCAGCATTAGCCACACCCAGGCGTGGGTTATTGCTATAATAATTGCCACTTTTGATGTGATAGATAGATTTAGTAGCTTCCATCTATCCAGATCTTGGGTAATGCTATTCCATATTTTTAATAGACTATTTTGAGGCATAGATAAGTGATTATGTTCATAGCTTATCCTAAGATATTTAATGGAGTAATTACATTTGAAAGAGAAGTCTATAAGTAGGCCTTCTTTATGACTTGAGGGATTGATGGGAAATATATGTGATTTTTTCTAATTAATTTGATAGTTAGAGACTTTGGCAAATATATTTATTGATGAAACAATTTTCCCAAGGTCTGTAGTGGGACATTCAAAGTAAATGATCAGGTCATCTGCAAAGGCGGATAAAGTTATTTTGGAACTGATTATTTTAGGGATTGAGTGGAAAGTTATCTGTGTTATTTGAAGGAACAAAGGTTCAATGTAGAGGCTGAATAGAACTGGAGAGAGAGGGCATCCTTGTCTTGTTCCATTGGTTAATTTAATTGGACTTGACAGGGTTCTGTTTACCCATAAGTATGTATGTGAGTGGTTATATAATATTTCTATAATGTTTATGAAATCCTTTGGGATATCGAAATGGACAGAGTTGCAAATAGAAAATCCCAGTTTACCTTGTCGAAAGCTTTGCATGCAGCAAGGATTAATCTGTATCTAGGATTCCTCTCTCTCTCTTAGTCAGTTGGATTATAGAATCTAAAAGTAGTGTATTGTCCCCTGATTGCCTATTAGCCATGAATCCAGATTGTTCTTGAGAGATGATAGAGCAAATAACCTTCTTCAATCTTTCTGCAAGTAGGGAGGTAAATATTTTGATATCCACATTCATTAGGGCAATAGGCCTATAGTTATGGGGATTGGCTCTGTCAATTTTACTTTTGGGAATCAATATTGTTTTAGAACTATTTAGATGGGGATCCTTTATTCCATTTATTCTAATGTATTTAACTGCCTTTAGGAGTATTGAGGAGGTCTTCTGGTTTAATGTTTTATAAAATTCTGATGTGTACCCATCGGGGCATGGTGCTTTGCCTGTCTTTAGGTTATTAATTACCTCAACTATTTCTTGTTGTATAAATGGGACTGCCAGGATATTTGCTTGAGAGGTTGTAATTTTGGAAAATACAAGATTTTTCAGAAAGTCATTTATGTCAGATTTGGAGGGTTGTTGAATGTTCATATTATAGATTCCTGAATATATTTCCTTGAATATTCCTATGATTTGATAATCTGTTTGGTATGTTCTATCCTGATATTTAAGGAGAGTTATTCTAGGGGCTTCTTGCTTATTTTCAATAATGCTTGCAGGTGTTCCAGATGGGACTTGTGCCTCTTCATAATACTTGGCTATATATTTTAGTTCTTGCACCGAATTGTTTTACTGATGCAAGTCACATAGATCTTTTTGCAGTTTACTTATTTGTTTCCCCAAGATCCTGATCCTGGGTTATTTTGTTTCAAGCACCATTCCTAGATCAGGAAGCTAAATCCCTTAATATTTGAATTGTTTGAGATGCAAAAAGTTGAGAATAGTAAAATGTATTCATAGTGTGCAGGCACAAAGTATATGTATATTGGAGAGTTGGGTTGTCATCTAGCCATACCACACACAATACATAGAAATAACAAAGGCATTTTCATGACATTGCTGATTTATTCACAGACTTAGCAGCTTGCCAGGGATAGCATATTTGGGTAAGTCCAGATACTATGCCAGAAACACATGCTCTTTGTAAAGTACCAGTAGTTCTCATGGGTAGAAATGAGCTGCAACTGAGGTAAATGGAAAATGTAGGTGTTAAAACCAACAGCACAAATGAATGGTATAGTATGGTCATCGTAAAACATGTCAAGATGTGTTTATCATGCTCCACTTCAATAAAGAGACAACACACCAAACAGACCTTTGATGACCTTTATTGAATTCATAAACATAACTTATTGCGTCATACCTTTATTACTTCATTTCAATTTGATAAACACAAAAAACATCCTTTAACCATCCATCAGGATAGCGTACCTCTGCTCACCCTACCCAAAAAACTAGCATCCTCCCCACCGCTTACTTATTCTTAAACATCAGGCAGCATCCAACTGCTCACCTTCAGCCCAAAATCCTTACATCAATCCAAAACCACAAAGGAAAGCGACATCCAACCACTCACTTTCACCCCAAACTACCTTACACCAAAACAAACACCAGAGAGGGAACAGAAGAGGGACAAGTCTGCCCCTCTTCTCCACCCACCAGCCTGGTCCAGAATGTTCCCCCCATATACCAACTTTTCAGCATATCAAATGAAACAAATCTAACCCAAACTCATTGAGATGCACCCAATTCCCTCTAAACCACATAGGATCCCTGTCAGCAAACTCCTTGTGTTCTGTCATCTGTATTCCCAATGCTCCCAGCTGCCTTGCCAGCCTAGAGTTTACAAAACGCCATGCCCGCTCTACTGTTGCAACATTCATAGCATGCCTCCAAAACAATCTGGGTATTATCTCAGGCTACACAATACACACATTTGGATACAAATTCCTCAAAGCAATCAAATCCTCCATTATCTGGTAAACCAATTGACTCTTTGGAATTAGACCCACATGGTTCAGAATGAGAGACAGTCACAAGATCACATACAAGAGTAGTCAACGTGCAACTCAGATAGACTTCCTCCTAGTAAGGAAAAGGCACTGGGGCAGAATCCATGATTGCAAAGTCATTCCCAGTGAAACAGTTGGCCCACAGCATAAACCACTAGTTGCCACAATCAGCTGCAAGCAGTGGTCAGAGAAGGCTCTAAGGTCAACAGAGACCAGGCTGAAGATCTGGATATTGACTGGAGAGAAAGTACAACAGTTCAAGGAATTACTCAGAGCTCTAGCACCACAAGAAGAGGAGGAGATAGGTGGAGTTGAAAGAAAATGTCAGCGCCTAAAAACAGCATGTGTTAGGACTACAGAAAAGATATGTGGCTGAGCCAGGTATGGAAATAAGGTACACAAGGAAAGCTGGTGGTGGGATGCAGAAGTCCAGGAAGTCATCCAAAGAAAGAAGGAGTGCAGGAAGAAGTGGGAGATAGAAAAGAGTGACCAGGCAAGGAAGGACGACTAGTTGGCTAACAAAGACGCTAACAAAGAAGTTGCAATAGCAAAGAATAGAGCATCAGAGGTACTGTACCAATCTTCTGGAAAGTGACTCAGTAAGGGGCACAAATAAACTATATCAGGTTGAAAGGCAAAGACAAAAAGATAAAGAAGATAGTCAGACACCCTTCATAAGGGATGCCAGCAACAACCTGCTCACCAGTCCACAGGACATCAAAGGCAGATGGAAGGAGTATTTACAGCAGCTTCTGAGTGAAGAAAACCCCACAAACACTGCACTGCCCCAGAAACAGCCTACAATTAGAGAAGAAGAGGAGCCCACCTTAGAAGAAGTAAGAACAGCACTAAGGAAGATGAAGTCAGGGAAAGCAGCAGGGTCAGATGAGGTCACAGCAGATATGATGAAGATGCTAGGTGAGATAGGGGAGAAATGGCTCCTGAGGATACTAATAGCAGTGTGGAGAGAAAGGCATATCCCAGATGATTGGAGAATAAGCATACTCGTGCCGGTATATAAGAGCAAAGGGGGCATCCACAACTCTGGGCAGTACAGAGGCATCAAACTCCTATCACATTACATGAAAGTTCTGGAGACGGTGATTGATAAACGGATATGCAGAGTAGTAGAATGTAAGATGGGAGATGAGTAGTTTGGGTTCAGATCAGGATGCAGCACAATTGACCTGATGTTTGCATTGAGACAGATACTTGAGCAGAAGCTAGAGATGAGGAGAGAGTCCAACTGGGCATTCCTAGACTTGGAGAAAGGATATGACAAGGTCCCAAGAAAGCTGATCTGGGCAGTACTGCAGTGGTTTAAAGTCCAAGAAACATTGGTAGAATTAGTGCAGCCTATGTACAAGGACCCAGTGACTCAAGTATGAACAGTGTTCAGTCACCAGTGGGAGTGGGTGTACACCAGGGTTCAGCTCTGAGCCCACTGCTGCTCATACTGGTGATGGACTACATTAGCAAACAGGCTGGAGGGGATGAATTAACAAAGCTGCTGTATGCAGACAATGTGGCAGTACAGGTAGACTCTAAGTTAGAACTTCAGCAAAGATAGGAGAATGGAATGCAAATATGAAGGCACATGGGATGAAACTAAGCACAGATAAGACAGTGGTAATGGCAGCAAATTGGGGAAATCAGAAGAAGCTGAGAACAGGTAAACAGCTTCAAGTATCTGGGAGGGGTGGTTGAGGAGAAGGGTAGTCTAAACGAAGAGGTCAAAGATAGAATCAGAGGGGTTGCAGCGAAATGGCATAGAGTATCAGGTGTAGTCTATGACACAAGAATGCCAAAGAAGCTGAAAAGTAAGGTGTACAAGACAGTGGTGCGACCAGTACTAGTGTATGGTACAGAAACCTGGGCAGTAAAGGCAGAACAGATGAAGAAGCTAGAGGTGATGGAAATGAAGTGTCTGAGAAAGGTGGTAGGATGCACACTGTGGGACAGACAAAGAAATGAGGACATGAGAACAGAAGCGAAAGTAGCCCCGATTGCAGAAAAGATCAAAGAGAACAGATTACGGTGGTTTGGGCACATGTGTAGAAAAATAGAAGACAATCTGGTGAGGAAGATTTGGGACAGACAGGAAGAAGGTAAGAGGAAGTGAGGATGTCCAGCAAAGAGGTGGCTGGATTGTGTGAAAGAAGATCTGCGACAGTCAGGCATGAGTGTTGAAGAAGGCAGGAGTGTGATACTAAATCGTGAGAGTTGGCAACAGTTAACAAGATACCCTGACTCCATGTAGAAAAATGGGAAAAAGGGGGCTGATGATGATCATCATTACCTGCTAAATGCACCACCAAGACTTGAGGAAGTCCTACCTGCTATTGTATCACTGCAAATTCCTGCATAAGCTGGTACCACCTGAGTCCTCTAATACCTTTCCATGTGATTCTCCACCTGAACTAATGCAAACCCAGATCTGAACCACTAATCCTAACTGCAGCCCTCCTCGGTGTGCAATAAACATACGAGTAGCCTAGGATGACAATCTCATTACCTAAGAAAAAAAGAAAAAAAAAAAATAACCAAAATCACCATTCACTATCTAAGACAAAAAGGCATTTGAAGACCATTGTCCCATCCTCTTACTAAATCCAACCCTCTACCCATCGAGAAAGAATGAGTGGAAAACTTCTTATCCACAAAACCCATACATAGAAGTGCCCTTCTCTTCACAGAAATCAAATGACCCCCTGTTATCACCCTACCCTTTTTGATCAGAACACTAGATCCTGTGAAGTCCCCTTGTGGGACGCTAAGACTTTTCTAGTCCAAACCACTGGACACATGTGATTACTCCTATCTTTCTCCAAAACTATTTACATGCTCCTCCCAACCTGATGTATCTTAGATCTCCTTAACTGAATGTGAACTGTCCCAGGCAGCATGATGATGTTCTCCCAAACCAATGACCCCAACAACTCTTGACACTTTAAATGCCCCAAAATACATACATAAGCTCAATGTCACTCATACAAGATAATCAACTGATTTCTCAATTACCACAGCTAGGTCCCACAGTAAAACTTTCAAAACTTGCCTTGTCACTGGCCAACGCTTATCTCTATTCAGGCCCTCCATTTTATCCCATCCTTTTAACATACACCCAACTGCCCAGGATCTAATAAAATTCTGCAACCTTGCTGCACAAGCAAATATACTGACTGCCATCAGGTCCACCTTATCCGACTGCACAGGCCTACCTTGTACATGAGCCTTTGCTAAATATCGCAACAACAACTCTTCCGATCAAACTTTCTCCTCCTCAGGCAGCTGTAAAATATATCTATCAAAATCACATAGTGCCCTACAGTATGCCATCCTGGTAAGTGCTGTCTAGGGCTGCTTCACCAACCTCCTGGTCACTGCAAATCATTCACACTTTGTCTGGCACTGCCACCAGTGGTTCCACTGCCATCAGAGCTAACTGCAAAACCTTGGAAAACTGAAGTCGAGATAAGTAGTCAGCAGTCCCATTCCTAACAACTGCTACATGCACACCTGTAAAAGAAAAGTTAATCAGCATACTCTGTAAAACTAATTGACATAACACCAACAACAGACTTAGCTGTCTTCACTTGTAAAACCCAAACCACCACACTGGTGTCCAAATTAAATACAGTCCTCCTTTCCCTCAACCAGAGTTGGGTTGTCTTCAAACTCGGTAGACAAAACACTCTACGCTCAGCATCCACCAGCAACCCTAGGAAATCTGCTGATTTCACTGGACCGTCCAAATTATGTCTAGCCAATGAGACCCCCATTTCTTCAAACATTCCCAGAAACTTCCACATAGCTACCAAAGCTCCCTCATGCACTTCACCTACCAAAAGAAAGTCATCCAAGTAATGAAAGGCCCTCTGATTATCCACCAGTTGCTGCCAAATCCAGTCTAATGCTGTCCTAAACTTCTTAAAAGTAGCACAGGCTACTGAGCGGCCCATTGGCATAGCCATGTCAAAATGAAACCTACCTTCCGCCACCATGCCCAACAGTGGCCATTCCTCCTCCCATACTGGCAGAAGATGAAAAGCAGATTCAATGTCCACCTTCACCAACCATGGATGTTTCAACCCCCGAATGACCCATATTGGTTCATCTAATGACATTTAACTCACCTTAACTTCCTCTGCTGAAATGAAATCATTTACCAAGTTCCCTTCAGGGTAAGACAAATGGTGAATCAACTGAAATTCACCAGACTTCTTCTTAGTCACCAAGCCTAATGGCAAAACCTTAAAACTGTCAAATGGGGGCTATCAAAAGGACACAATAATATCCTACCTACCTGGTGCTCCTTCTCCAGAGCTTCCAAAATATCCTTCCTCCCCTCCACTGATCTCAAATTTTTTGCAACTGTTCCATCTCCTGCCATCTTAGATGTAATAGAAAATTCCCTTGAAAATCCCTTAATTAATTCCTCTACCACTGCTGTATGTGGATATTGCTGGAGCATGACCCTCAGAACTTGTACCCTAATGGGAGAATGTGTCCCCAAGCCTTCTACAAAAGACAGCAGCTCCACCTCTCTGCCCATGAAAATTCCCCCTACCACACACACCTTGAGGTCCCTGGAAAGCTGCCATCAAGCCACTCTGGGCAAAGGATAATGAAACCTGGTCTGCCATATTACCCTCCCGCCGGCCACACTGCACAACTGGGTGGGTGCCTGCACACTTGGAGCAAGCGTACACAAATCTACATGCTACCCATGAATATCTCTCCATGTTAAATGCCCAACACACACACACACACACACACACGCACGCACGCACGCACGCACGCACGCACGCACACACACACACACACACACACACACACACACACACACACACACACACACACACTCTCCTCCTGTCTTACTCCTCTTGCTACCTGCACTGAAACTGTCCATCATAGTGGTCAGCCATATGTCCGGATACCTCACTTCCTAATACATGCACTGGTTGATCACTTTCCTTTTGCAAAATATCTGGTCATATCACAATCAAGCATTAGGAGTCTACAGCTGCTGCTCCACCCATATTGTTAAAAAGCATGTCAGAAGTGGCAGGGCCAACATACTATACTTCTCCATCCATACTGCCATATAGTACACAAAACCCAACACCAAATTCTCCCACATTCCGGCTGCAGCTTACCCATCTGTCTTCACCCAAGAGCAGTTAAGGCTGCCAGGAGGTCTTTACCATTTGTCATATCAGCTTTCAGCAAATGCTGGACACCCTCTGTATCAATTAATTAAAAATGTCTACCTACTCTCTTTTCCATATATTTTCCTTGACTAAGGAAGGTATATGAGGAGTTGAGAATACTGCCTCACTCCCCTGCCTCAGCACTTATGTAACCAACCAATTGCCCAGCCGAAACCCAAAATCTAACCCCACCTATTGCAGGTGAGAATCAGCCCTTGCCATAGATGATACCAAACTACCACCACCCAAGTCTGATGTATCCAAACCAGAAACTTGCTCCCTGAAACAGTGCCACTCTTCACCTAATCTGTGTAGATCCCTGAAAGCAACTGCATGACCCCCCCCCCGTCTGCTGAGTTGACCTGCTACTACCTTCAGCCAGGCTGAGTCCCACTCACCCCACACCAGATATACCTCCTGAACCTTCCAGCAACATAGGCATTAACTGAAGGAGCAGTATGTGCTGTGTCCATAGCCAAGGCATCCATTGCCACCACTTCACTGGACTCTGACTGATGTGTTCTCTTCCATCTGGCTGCCTGCTTGCCCTCCACTGGTTGCCGCCTCTTGTGACTGGCTCGGCCCAACTTTACTGGCACCATAGTCTCACTGCTTGGCATTTCTTGAAAAAGGTCCTTGGCTTGTGTCACAATGTCAGTCCACCTCTGTCACAGCATCTGAACCTCTGACATTGATTCCAGCTGTCCATTGATGCAACCTGCAACAAGAAAAAAAAAATAGGAACCATAACAAATTCTTTTTAATAGATATTCACTCCCCCATTCTTGCCTCTGAGCCAAACCCCTCTTCTGGGCAAAAGTAGCCTGCCCCTCAAATACCACTAAAATGCTTGACCTCCACACTAAGGAATGAAATTCTCAGTCCTGAAAAGGCAGTTACTCATAGCTTTATAAAAGAAACCCACCAAGGGAGGAACAAGAACCTAAGTGTTACTAAAAAGCTCAACTGGGACAGTCATAGTATGATAAAATGCCATAATACGACCTATGGGCTGGGCTAGCTTCTGCACCACTAATATGCTACCACTCTTATTTACCATAACTCAGCTAAAAGTGCTAACACTGATAGTGTGAGTGACCCCTGAATTTACTGGGTTTTCATTAGTCTGCAGAGGCAACCCCATCACCCCACCACAAGTACTAAATCTTATTTACCCCCCAGCCCATTACTCCCTGCACCCGTTCTTTGCATTTTGTTTTTTATGATCTCAAATGCCCCCACTACAGCAACCCCCATGGTCATTTGTCAGCCTCAACCTAGTGTACCATACCAAGAAATATCCAGGAGATAAAGGCTGTACATCTGTGCTTTGTATTTTTTTTACCTTAAACACCTCCACTACTGCAACCCCCATGGCCACGTCAGCCCAAACCTAGCTACAATGCAGGGTCATACTAGGGTGGTAGTACAAAATTAGTCCAACTTGGCTTAAGCAGTAGTGAGGAATCAGACCTGTATTTGCAAGGTAAAGATATTAACCGTTATGCCAAATCTTCCTTTTCCGCAACATATAAGTGGCTTACCATCCTTGCCCTCCCCCCTCATGACGGTTAACAGGGCACTGCACATGAACAGTACTCAGCCATTATTTGCAGGCAGCTCAGGGGCTGCAGAAACATCAGTAGCTAAATAAGCATCCCAACTGGAATCCCAGCAATGTCTGGACTGCACACAAACCTAGGAGCCAGATAACCTCCTGACAGAGCCCCCCACACACACAACAAGACCAGACTGCCTCAAAAACCAGACCAGAACCACCATCCATACTGCCATGGAAACTTCTGCTTTGTCAGTCACTATAATTACTGCACCTACAATCAGATTCAAACTAGCAACCAGTTCTGGTAGGTAGCATGGAACACCCCTATGCTAACAAACAACAAGAAAATGAACCAAACAAGACAGAAACTGGAGAGAAACAAAGAAAAAACACCACAACCCCAACGAGGGAACCAAGTACTACCATCGCTTACCCTCCAGTGCAAGTAAGGTAACACCAACCTCTACAGTCATATTCAATGATACCCCAAGGCTTTAGCACAATGTGTGTGTGTGTGTGTGTGTGTGTGTGTGTGTGTGTGTGTGTGTGTGTGTGTGTGTGTTTGTGTGTGTGTGTATGCGTGTATATATATATATATATATATATATATATATATATATATATATATATATATATATATGTTGTTGTTTGTCTTTCAGCTTTTGCTTTTCCCGGTAAGGGGTCACCACAGCGGATCTCTGGTCTGCTAATGAATGGCATTAGATTTTACGAAATGCCGAGGTGCCAGCTCGACACTCAACCTTCAATGAAGGCACACCCATTTATGCACGCATGTCTTTCGAATGCTACCCAACCGCAGGGAGGACATGCAGACTCCACACAGAAGGCACTCCCAATACCCAACCGCAGGGAGGACATGCAGACTCCACACAGAAGGCACTCCCAAGCCCAGCCGAGAATCGATCGGGAGAACCTCTTGCTGTGAGGTAGTAACACTAGCGCTGTACCACCGCTGCATATTAATATATATATATATATATATATATATATATATATATATATATATATATATATATATATATATATATATATGGGTCTACTTTGTTTCACCTAACTTCCAATTCACTGACTTTCATTTCACTGACCCCATTTCACTGAAATTTCATTTCACTGACACTTCATTTCACTAACAGTTCACTTGACTGACAAGTATTATTATTAGCAGAAAATGGAATATGCCCCTTCCCCTGTAGTGAGACCCTGGAGTTAGAATATATAGTTGGGGTGTGGGGGGCACAGCCCCCACAATGGGGGGTGTGGGGCAGCCCCACTTTTTATATGATATTGTTAAGTTTTGATATAATATTGCTTAGTAAAAGAAAAGTAAGTGGGGGGCTGCACCCCCACACCCTGTAGCTGTGCCCCCACACACCCCCAACTATATATTCTAACTCCAGGGTCACACTACAGTGGGGAAGGGGCATATTCCATATTCTTGCTAATAATACTTGTCAGTCAAATGAACTGTCAGTGAAATGAAGTGTCAGTCAAATGAAATTTCAGTCATTTGGTCTCAGTCAAATGGGAGTCAGTGAATTGGAAGTTAGGTGAAACAAAGTAGACCCATATATATATATATATATATATATATATATATGTATGTACTTGTATATAAAAAAAAAAATATATATATATATATATATATATATATATATATATATATATATTTACATATATAAAATAATGACTGCACCCAATAACCATTTAATTGCATATTTTAACCGATATTCCTGAAGTCAAAAATAAAACACAAAGCTTCAAATATACAGCCTCCTTGCATGCCAGTTCAAGTAGTTCTCATTTCTCAACTAGCTTGAGTTAAATTCTAGAGTTTCTGTGATGTAAAAGGCTTGTTTCAGCTACATATTATATTTATTTTACTGCCTGCACTTTAACAAAGTCGTTTTTGTGTTTAAATTACCTGTTTAAATGTTGTAGGCTACACACTCAAATGTGATAGCCATTTCTGTGCATTTAATTTTTTTTTTATAGTATCTTGCTTTATTTTCTGAAAAAAAAACAAAAAAAACTTGTTTTCTCACCTTTCTAAGCTAGTATAGTCCAGTTTTCAGGTTAGTGCTGAATTCAGGGCTGTGTTACAAGTTTCTGTGTTTGCCCATAACTTACTTGGATAGAAGGAAGTTTCTCTGTTCACTGTGAGAGAGGGAGCTTTGAACAGCCTATCTGCCCCTGGAGGAGTAGTCTCAGCCCAGAAATTAGTAGTTTATTGACCATTTTGGGTTAATTTCTATCTCTTTCATTTCCCTGCTATAAAACCCACATTTGCAAGGTTTTTGTGCTAGTATACAGCTCAGCAAGCTCCTGCCTGGTGCCCTGCAGAGTTCTAAAGCAGCAGAGAGACAAAAGAGAGACTTTGGAGTGATTAAGTATAATTTTTCTACATTTTCTTGCTGCCTTTAGCTAATTACACCTAAAACACCAATTTTGTAGAGTTTCTGTGATTTAAAAAGCTTGTTTCAGCTACATATTGTACTTATTTTACTGCCTGCACTTTAACAAAGTCATTTTTGTGTTTAAATGACCTGTTTAACTGTTGTAGGCTACACACTCAAGTGTGATAGCCATTTCTGTGCATTTAAAGTGTTTTTTATTGTATCTGCTTTATTTTCTGAAAAAAAAAATACTTGTTTTCCCACCTTTCTAAGCTAGTATAGCCCAATTTTCAGGTTAGTGCTGAATTCAGGGCTGTGTTGCAAGTTTCTGTGTTTGCCCATTCCATACTTGGATAGATGGACATTTCTCTGTTCACTGTGAGAGAGGGAGCTTTGAGCATCCTATCTCTTCTTGGAGGAGTGGTTTCAGCCCCAAAATTAGTAGTTTATTGGCCATTTTGCGTTAATTTCTATCTCTTTCATTTTCCTGCTATAAAACCCGCATTTGCAAGGTTTTTGTGCTAGTATAAAGCTCAAATGGGCGTACCTTTGTTGAAGGTTGTGCATCAAGGCTGGTAACTCGGCACCTAAAAATCAACTACCAATCATTAGCGGACCGGAGTTCCGCTGTGGCGACCCCTAACTGGGAAAAGCCGAAAAACTCAACAACACAACATAAAGCTCAGCAAGCTCCTGCCTAGTGCCCTGCAGAGTTCTAAAGGAGCAGAGAGACAAAAGAGAGACTTTGAAGTGATTAAGTGCCATATTTCTGCATTTTCTTGCTGCCTTTAGCTAATTCCTCCTAAAATACCAATTTTCTAGAGTTTCTGTGATTTAAAAAGCTTGTTTCAGCTACATATTGTGCTTATTTTATTGCCTGCACTTTAACAAATTCATTTTTGTGTTTAAATTACCTGTTTAACTGTCATAGGCTACACAATCAAGTGTGATAGCCATTTCTGTGCATTTAAAGAGTTTTTTGATTGTATCTGCTTTATTTTCTGAAAAAAAAAACAAAAAAAATAATTGTTTTCCAGCCATTCTAAGCTAGTATAGTCCAGTTTTTATGTAAGTGCTGAAGTCAGGGCTGTGTTACAAGTTTTTGTGTTTTCTCATATCTTACTTGGATAGAAGGAAGTTTCTCTATTCAATGTGAGAAAGAGAGCTTTAAGCAGCCTATCTGTCCCCGGAGAAGTGGTTTCAGCCTAGAACTTAATAGTTTATTTGCCATTTTGTGCTAATTTCTATCGCTTTAATTTCCCAGCTATAAAACCCACATTTGCAAGGTTTTTGTGCTAGTATACAGCTCAGCGAGCTCCTGCCTGGTGCCCTGCAGAGATCTAAAGCAGCAGAGACACAAAAGAGAGACTTTGGAGTGATTAACTATCATTTTTCTGCATTTTCTTGCTGCCTTTAGCTAATTCCACCTAAAACACAGATTTTTCTAGAGTTTCTGTGATTTAAAAAGCTTGTTTCAGCTACATATTGTACTTATTTTACTGCCTGCACTTTAACAAAGTTGTTTTTGTGTTAAAATTACCTGTTTAACTGCTGTAGGCTACACACTCAAGTGTGATAGCCATTTATGTGCATTTAAAGTGTTTTTTCTGATTTTATCTGCTTTATTGTCTGAAAGAAACAAAAAAAATACTTGTTTTCCCACCTTTCTAAGCTAGTATAGTCCAGTTTTCAGGTTAGTGCTGAATTCAGGGCTGTGTTGCAAGTTTTTGTGTTTGCCCATACCTTACTTGGATAGAAGGAAGTTTCTCTGTTCAGTGTGAGAGAGGTAGCTTTGAACAGCCTACCTCTCCCTGGAGGAGTGGTTTCAGACCAGAAATTAGTAGTTTATTGGCCATTTTGGGCTAATTTCTATCTATTTAATTTGCCTGCTATAAAACCCACATTTGCAAGGTTTTTGTGTTAGTATAAAGTTAAGCAAGCTCCTGCCTATTGCCCTGCAGAGTTCTAAAGCAACAGAGAGACAAAAGAGAGACTTTGGAGTGATTAAGTATCATTTTTCTGCATTTTCTTGCTGCCTTCAGCTAATTCCACCTAAAACACAAATTTTCTAGAGTTTCTGTGATTTAAAAAGCTTGTTTCACGTACATATTTTACTTATTTTACTGCCTGCACTTTAACAAAGTTGTTTTTGTATTTA
Source organism: Protopterus annectens (assembly GCF_019279795.1). NCBI lineage: Eukaryota > Metazoa > Chordata > Ceratodontiformes > Protopteridae > Protopterus > Protopterus annectens. The sequence continues at coordinate 1,850,940,154 of NC_056743.1, read as the reverse complement.
CAATATCTGTTAACTGTTGTTGGCTGCACACTCAAGTGTGATAGTCATTTCTGTGCATTTAAAGTGTTTTTTTGATTGTATCTGCTTTATTTTCTGAAAAAAAAAAAAAAAAAAATACTTCTTTTCCCACCTTTCTAAGCTAATATAGTCCAGTTTTCAGGTAAGTGCTGAAGTCAGGGCTGTGTTACAAGTTTTTGTATTTGCCCATACGTTACTTGGATAGAAGGAAGTGTATCTGTTCACTGTGAGAGAGGGAGCTTTGAGCAGCCTATCTGCCCCTGGAGAAGTGGTTTCAGCTTAGAAATTAATAGTTTATTTACCATTTTGGGCTAATTTCTATCGCTTTAATTTCCCAGCTATAAAACCCGCATTTGCAAGGTTTTTGTGCTAGTATACAGCTCAGCAAACTCCTGCCTATTGCCCTGCAGAGTTCTACAGCAGCAGCAGAGAGACAAAAGAGAGACTTTGGAGTGATTAAGTATCATTTTCCGCATTTTCTTGCTGCCTTTAGCTAATTCCTCCTAAAATACCGATTTTCTAGAGTTTCTGTGATTTAAAAAGCTTGTTTCAGCTACATAGTGTACTCATTTTACTGCCTGCACTTTAATAGTCATTTTTGTGTTTAAATTACCTGTTTAACTGTTGTAGGCTACACAATCAAGTGTGATAGCCATTTCTGTGCATTTAAAGTGTTTTTTTGATTGTATCTGCTTTATTTTCTGGAAAAAAAAACAAAAAAACCCCCCCAAAAAATACTTGTTTTCCCGCCTTTCTAAGCTAGTATAGTCCAGTTTTCAGGCAAGTGCTGAAGTCAGGCCTGTGTTACAAGTTTTTGTGTTTCCCCATACCTTACATGGATAGAAGGAAGTTTCTCTGTTCACTGTGAGAGAGGGAGCTTTGAGCAGCCTATCTGTCCCTAGATAAGTGGTTTCAGCTTAGAAATTAATAGCTTATTTGCCATTTTGGGCTTATTTCTATTGCTTTAATTTCCCAGCTGAAAAACCCACATTTGCAAGGTTTTTGTGTTAGTATACCGCTCAGCAAGCTCCTGCCTGGTACCCTGCAGAGTTCTAAAGCAGCAGAGACACAAAAGAGAGACTTTGAAGTGATTATCATTTTTCTGCATTTTCTTGCTGCCTTTAACTAAGTCCACCTAAAACACTGATTTTGTAGAGTTTCTGTGATTTAAAAAGCTTGTTTCAGCTACATATTCTACTTATTTTACTGGCTACACTTTAACAAAATTGTTTTTGCGTTAAAATTACCTGTTTAACTGTGGTAGGCTACACACTCAAGTGTGAGAGCCATTTCTGTGCATTTAAAGTGTTTTTATTATTGTATCTGCTTTATTTTCTGAAAAAAAAATACTTGTTTTTCTGCCTTTCTAAGCTAGCATAGTCCAATTTTCAGGTAAGTGCTGAAGTCAGGCTGTGCTGCAAGTTTTTGTGTTTGCCCATACCTTACTTGGATAGAAGGAAGTTTCTCTGTTCAGTGTGAGAGAGGGAGCTTTGAACAGCCTACCTCTCTCTGGAGGAGTGGTTTCAAACCAGAAATTAGTAGTTTATTGGGCATTTTGGGCTAATTTCTATCTATTTCATTTCCTTGCTATAAAACCCACATTTGCAAGGTTTTTGTGTTAGTATAAAGCTAAGCAAGCTCCTGCCTATTGCCCTGCAGAGTTCTAAAGAAACAGAGAGACAAAAGAGAGACTTTGGAGTGATTAAGTATAATTTTCTGCATTTTCTTGCTGCCTTTAGCTAATTCCTCCTAAAATACCAATTTTCTAGAGTTTCTGTGATTTAAAAAGCTTGTTTCAGCTACATAGTGTAGTTATTTTACTGCCTGCACTTTAACAAAGTCATTTTTGTGTTTAAATTACCTGTTTAACTGTTGTAGGCTACACAATCTAGTGTGATAGCCATTTACGTGTATTTAAAGTGTTTTTTTTTTATTTTATCTGCTTTATTTTCTGAAAAAAAAAACTTGTTTCCCTGCCTGTGTAAGCTAATATAGGCCAGTTTTCAGGTTATTGCTGAATTCAGGGCTGTGTTACAAGTTTCTGTGTTTTCCCATATCTTACTTGGATAGATGGAAGTTTCACTGTTCACTGTGAGAGAGGGAGCTTTGAGCAGCCTATCTCTCCCTGGAGGAGTGGTTTCAGCCCAAAAATTAGTAGTTTATTGGCAATTGTGGGCTAATTTCTATCTCTTTCATTTCCCTGCTATAAAACCCACATTTGCAAGTTTTTTTTCGCTAGTATAAAGCTCAGCAAGCTACTCCCTAGTGCCCTGCAGAGTTCTAAAGCAGCAAAGAGACAAAAGTGAGACTTTGGAGTGATTAAGTATCATTTTTCTGCATTTTCTTGCTGCTTTTAGCTAATCCCTCAAAAAATACCACTTTTCTAGAGTTTCTGTGATTTGAAAAGCTTGTTTCAGCTACATATTGTACTTATTTTACTGTCTGCACTTTAACAAAGTTATTTTTGTGTTTAAATTACCTGTTTAACTGTTGTAGACTACACAATCAAGTGTGATAGCCATTTCTGTACATTTAAAGTGTTTTTTTTATTGTATCTGCTTTATTTTCTGAAATAAAACAAACAAATATACTTTTTTCCCACCTTTCAAAGCTAGTATAGTCCAGTTTTCAGGTTAGTGCTGAATTCAGGGCTGTGTTACAAGTTTCTGTGTTTGCCCATACCTTACTTGGATAGAAGGAAGTTTCTCTGTTCACTGTGAGAGAGGGAGGCTTGAGCAGCCTATCTGTCTCTGGAGGAGTGGTTTCAGCCCAGAAATTTGTAGTTTATTGGCCAATTCTGGCTAATTTCTATCTCTTTCATTTCCCTGTTATAAAACCCGCATTTGCAAGGTTTTTGTGCTAGTATACAGCTCAGCAAGCTCCTGCGTGGTGCCCTGCAGAGTTCTAAAACAGCAGAGAGACAAAAGAGAGACTTTGGAGTGACTAAGTATCATTTTCCTGCAGTTTCTTGCTGCCTTTAGAGAATTCCTCCTAAAATACCGATTTTCTAGAGTTTCTGTAATTTCAAAAGCTTGTTTCAGCTACATATTGTACTTATTTTACTGCCTGCACTTTAATAAAGTCATTTTTGTGCTTAAATTACCTGTTTAACTGTTGTAGGCTACACAATCAAGTGTGATAGCCATTTCTGTGCATTTAAAGTCAAGAGAAGAAGTTTAACACCCACACTATACCTCAAGCAACACACAGCCCTTTTTTATTGTATCTGCTTTATTTTCTGAAAAAAAAAACAAAAAAAAAATACTTGTTTTCCTGCCTTTGTAAGCTAGTATAGTCCAGTTTTCAGGTTAGTGCTGAATTCAGGGCTGTGTTACAAGTTTCTGTATTTGCCCATACCTTACTTGGATAGAAGGAAGTTTCTCTGTTCACTGAGAGAGAGGGAGTTTTGAGCAGCCTATCTGTCCCTGGTGGAGTGGTTTCAGCCCAGAAATTTGTAGTTTATTGGCCAATTTTGGATAATTTATATCTCTTTCATTTCCATGCTATAATACCTGCATTTGCCCGGTTTTGTGCACCGGGCAGCGCCGGTTAGCTACCGTATAACTATTCCCTGCTAAACAAAGTCTACTCTTCAATGTTTCCCTTGGAACTAGACAAACTTTCAACTTAAGCACTCAAACCATTCACTTCTCATCCCAGCACTTGCTCAAAACTCATAGCATGCACTAATAAACCTTAGCACTAGATCCATCCTATACTTTAGAGAAGGACAGGGCTCTCTATTTGACCTTACCTGCCAATCAGTAAAACAGTTCACTTTACCTATCCAGGCATGTCCAAAGGGCAGTTTCAGGTGTACTCTCCTGTCCAACTGGTGAATCTGGGAATTTTGAGGTAATGTTACAATTGCCTCATGTACACAGACAAACCTCTCCTCCTTCCACCAAACACTAATACATGCAAGAGATGTGATTATGTAGCCAAACTGGAGGCTAAGCTCTCTCAACCCAAGACTGGACCAGGCAGTCAGGAGGAGAAGGTAATTACTTGCATCACACCACCAGTCTCACATAGACTTATGCAACCAGCACTGGCAAAAAACACACATAAATACATGAAAACATACTCAGAGGCTCTAAATAAAAATCTGCAAAAGCAACAGAGACCTCCAAAGCAGACATCCAAGCAACTTCCACCCCTAACACAAACCATGAAACACATACTTCACAAAACCAGTGTGCCACACACTCACAGCCATTAAGGCAAAATAACATACCCAACACACTAGTAATAAATGACTCTATAGTCAAGCACACTGACGTCCCACTCACTAGGCTGAAATAGGAGAAGGTTACTGTTAGCTGCCTGTTGGGTGGAAGGATCCACCACATAACACAAGCACTCAGGTCACTCCAGAACAAGTACAAATATGACTCTGTCATTGTCCATGTTGGTGTTAATGACCTGAACCATACCTCCCTGGGCTACATGAAAAGAGACATGGAGGAGCTCTCTGATCACATAGCGTAGGCCAGTATGACCTGACCCTGAGTAGCAGCCTGCCCTCACCAAAAATGATACCACGGTATAGAGAAAAAATTATCAATTTCAACAACTGGCTAAGCTTCTGGTGTCATTCAAAGGGGATCCAGTGTCTGTCAGCCTGGGATGACATGCTCGACAGGCCATGCTGCTTCACTAGAGATTGCTTGCACCTGTCACCCTTAGGCTTTCGAATACTGGCCAAGGCTCTTGCCACCCCCATAGCGCATTTTTTAGGCAAGGCTCAAAAGACAAACCTACCATCATAAAAAAAAAAACTGAGGGTAATGCTACTCAATTCCAGAAGTCTAAACTTCAAAATTCATGCACTCGAGGCACTACTCAGTATGGAGAAAATTGATATATGTGCAGTAACAGAAACCTGGTTTAAGGCTCCAGAGATCATCCCAGCACTACCAGGCTACAACTCATACCATACATTTTGGCCACAAAACCCGGACCAAAATACAAAATGCAGGGGAGTATCCATATTCTTTAAGGATACCCACACCTCCATGTTAGTGACACAGCACGATGCTTCAGAGATCATCCATGTGCAACTAACAATGGGCAAAACTGCTATTCAAATTATAGCTTGCTACAGATTCCCCACTATGTCCCAGGACCCCCACTCCATGCATTTCTGGAAACAATGGGAAACATAAAGGCCCTACCAAACACCCTGATATTGGGTGATTTCAATTACTCAGATATTAACTGGGAAAACTACTCAAGTACAAACTCCCTTGCTCAACATTTCCTTGAATTTATAAACTCAAACTCCCTGGATTAACTGGCCAACATCCCCCACCAGAGGTGACAACATATTGGACCTAGTCATCATCCACATGGGTGACCGGTGTTCCACAACGGAGGTCAACCTCTCGCTGGTTAGATCTGACCATAAACTAATCACTCTGGATATCCACATTCCTCTACCACCCCCAGTCAAAGAAACCACCGTGAAAAACTTTTCAAAAGCAAACTTCACGTTACTTAAGACCGAGGTTGGAAGTTTCAATGCTCCTATGCTAGAGGATAATGCTGTGCAAGCTTCAAAATCCTTTACTAATGCACTCTACGGGCACCTACAAGAATGCATGGATCGTGCTATCCCAAACAAAACCAAGACTCACTCCTCCAAGAAAAGGAAACAAGTCTGGTTGATCCCTGCCATAAACAAGCTGTACAATAGAAGGAGGAAACTAGTAGAAGGGAAGACATCCCTGATCAGTATCAGCAAGAAACTATGTTTCCTCATAAAATCATCCAAGGCTAGCTTCGAAAGAAACATTGCCATGGACTCCAAAGATAACCACAAGGCATTGTTTAGCTATGTCAAGAATCTAAGTGGCAATTCTCAGATATGCTCAGAGTTAGTGCAGAATGGCACAAAATACACTTAACCGACTATTATAGCCAACATCCTGGCAGACAGGTTCAGTGCAAACTTCACCCCCCTCTCACCCCCAAAAGGGCCCATAAGTATACCAGAAAAATGCAGTGCCCCTGAAATCACAGACACTCAGGTTAACACAGCCCTCTCCAAAGCCAAAAACACAGCATCAATGGGACCGGACGGTGTCCCAGGCTACTTCCTACATGAGCTCAAAGATGAACTAACCCCCTCACCTATACACACTGTTTAAACTCAGCTTCTCCACAGGCTACATGCCCACAGAATGGTGCACAGCAACAGTTATTCTACTCCACAAAGGTGGAGCCATAACATACCCCAGGAACTATCACCCTATAAGCCTGACTAGCTTGGTCTGCAAAGCTATGGAGCGCATCATCATGGATCTCATTAACAGAGACATTGAAAACCTCCATACACTGGACCCTATCCAGTTTGGGTTTGTTAAGGGAAGATCATGCCTCCTAAACCTGGTGGACTTCATTGACACAGTTACTAAGGCTATAGATGAGGGAAAGGTGGTCCACACAGCCTACCTTGACCTCGCAAAGGCCTTCAACACCATTCCCTACTCAGGTATTATAGACAAACTCACCAGCCTGAACATAAACTCCTACGTCAAAAGATGGGTTGCCATCTGGCTCACTATTACACCTAATCATGAAAGGGTTTACATCCATAACAAAAGAGGTCATTGGGCCCCTCTACGCATCACTCATCAGACCCATCATAGAGTACAATGCCCCATTTGGGATGTACCTTATAAGACACCTGCAACAAATGGAAATACCACAGAAGTACCTCACCAAGAGGATCACCGGCCTCAAGCCGATGCCCTATGCAGCTCGACTGAAGAAACTCCAGCTGTACTTGGTTGCATACCATCTATTCAGAGGTGATCTCTGCCTGACCTACAAGGCCATGTCCAACCCAGAATTGATGGACATGTTCCACCTAAAGAAAACCATATCCCCTCAGGCCACACGCTTCAGGGATCTAAACCTCACCACAACAATAAATAGGACATGCTGGAGGGATAGATTCCTGTCCCAGAGACTTCCCATACTCTGGAACAAGATTCCAATCTCCATTAGGCAGAGCTCCTCACTAATCCTCTTCAAGAGAAACCTTGACGAGTGGGTGGGAAACAGAAAGTTTACCCCAGGGATCACTTCAATGCCCCTGCTGGACAGAGGCACAGGGAACTAATCTAAGGGGGCGGTGAAAGCCAACACATTCCGGCTAGGCTTATAAATGCCTTCAGGCAGATAGCCTAGTGCCTACCTATGAACCTATGGACTTTTTTACCATCAGATCTGCACCTATGTTACAAAGTGCTCACATATATACACACACACAGACACACACACACACACACACACACACACACACACACACACACACACACACACACACACACACTTGCACACAGTAGAGGAAAAAACCTCTCAAACTGTACTCACATCCCTTTATACCCAACCATATTTACTACCGAAAGACCCACCATAGCATTATTAGTCTAAGGCCTACCTGCACCAAAGTACCTATGAGGTCGCCACGGACATGATGCCTGCAGTAACAAGATCATGCCAAAATGTGCTCTGTCACCAACTACCAGCACATAAGAATTGCTCTTAGTCCCACCCTATAGCTACCTCACTTCCTCCCTCCATCCTACACTGAAGTAACCCTTCCCTACCCACACTTAATCCAACCCCAGCTTACCATCTCTGCCTAATCCCTTCCCCAACCTCAGTCAAGGCCCCCCTCCTGACTTGCTCATCTACTCTCCACCACTGGCGCTGTCCTGTGATAAATTTGTTTGCTTCCAAACCTCATTTTTGGTTTTATCTGCAAGATATGACTAAAGTGAATAAAACAGAGCATTACATGTTAGTTATGGGTGTGAAAGTCTTTGTTGTATTAGAAGCAAACCATGGATTTTGGAAGATAAAGCGAGATAAAAAAGCTCCAAACTGTGTATATTCAGTGCTCATTTAAAAGAGATAAATTCACACTACAAAGCTCAAAATACTTGCATAGCCACCAAGCCACAGCAGTAAGATTTGTGTAGTTGTAAAGAATGTCTTTCTGTGTATATTGATATCATAGATTCAGTTCTTATCAATGTTATTGTTGTGATCATAGAAGAATATGTTGTGTGGGTTAGGAGTAGACTATTATAAACATTACTCAATTTAGGAAGCAAGGTTACTATTGTAAAATAAACTTTTGCTGGAAGATGAGGTACTGAATGTTCATGCAATGATATAAGGGTCTGTCCCACATCAACTGTAGAACTGCATGTTTCATCAGCTCTGTAAAACACTATGTAGGAGTAGCCCAATCTGACCCATGAAGTAAGTTTTTAAAGAGCTGTCCCTGTTTATAGGATTGTGGGCTTGCCTGTATTAGAAGTATTAGAAGTCCCAAGAACCCAGGGTCAGAGTGTAAAATAAATATTATCACTAGTGTATGGGTATGAACAAATCTTTGAATGAATTTATGATAGTGAGTATAAATCGTTACATTCAATAAGGCCTTGCAAAGGATATTCAGAAAGGATTTTGACAAGATACCTTCACAACTGCATGAAGTACAACCTGAAATGAAATACAGACCAGACAAGGGACTATGTACAGCAGATATAGTCAATGGAGTGTATTGTGTATATTTACTAAATATGAGAGAACACTTGTTAGAAAAGATATGCTGTGGTTAGTAATGATAGAAGAAAAGATGAATGAATTTCAGGCATGTACTGACTGACCAAGAAATTCAGTTATTCATTGAAGGTGCTATGGGAGACTGAGGAGAGGAAAAATCTTCACTCAGTCATACAGACGGCTCAGACGTGACCTGTGAATGGTGTATATAAGACCATTTCAGACTCAGCCTTGACGGAGGTGCTACATATCCATAAGACAAACTCCACTCATGCAACCCACATGCAGGGCCTTAACCTAGTCTGTGACATTAATAGAACTTGTTGGTGGGATATATTTGTGTCCCAAAGACTCCCCTGTCTGTGGAATAGACTCCCTCTCTATGTCAAGCAGAGTACCTCTCTAGCCCTCTTTAACATGAACCTGGGCAACTGGATGGGAAACAGAAAATACACCCCTGGGATCCCACCTGTGTCTCTGCTGGGCAGGGAAACAGGTGCCGACTTTGAGGGAACATGGGCGAAATTTGTGGCTAGGCTTATAAGGGCCCCTGGGCCAATAGCCTAGTATCAGCCTATGAAGCTATTGACTAAGAAAGGAAAATTTCTAATAATGCTTTGAAGCTAGATCACTACCCCTACTCAGCTGAAGGATCATAGGATCATAGGAGGTTACTAGGCTAATGGCCCTGGGGCCCTTGCAAGCCTAGCCAAGAGTTTTTCCCCAAAAAAAGAAACCTCAGTCAGCACCTGTTGCCTCTGTCAATAAAGGACACAGGTGGAACTCCTGAGACAAATTTGTGGTTTCCCATCCATTCATCTGGGTTGTGCTTGAAGAAGTCAGTGTAGTACTCTGTTTGACATGGATGGGAAGTCTATTCCAGAGATGCGGCAGCCTCTGGGAGACAAACTTGCCTCTCCAGCAGGTTTTGTTGATATCACATATTAGATTTAGGCCTTTCAAGTGGGTAATGCATGAGGAGTTAGACTTAAAGATATGGAGCATCTCTAATAGGGCAGGGTCTGATATTGCCTTGTAGGAGAGACACAGATCACCTCTGAGCAATCTGTATGATTCCGAGTAGAGTGATAGTGATTTGAGCCTGTCTGCATAGGACAGGTGTTGGAGGCCATGGATTCTCTTGTGAGGTATTTCTGTGGTCTTTCCAGTTGGTGCAGGTGTTTGGAGAGCTACATACCAAACGAGGCATTATACTCAGTTATTGGCCTAATGAGGGAGGGGTACAGAGAGGTAATAACCTCCATTTTTCTGTATGCAATCCCTTTACTTATGAGATGAACCAAGTAAAAGGCTTTTCTGACCACTGCTGCTTCATAATGGTCAAATGTGAGATTGTTGTCATAGGTTCATAGGTAGATACTTGGCTATTGGCCCTAGGACATAATTAAGCCTAGCCAAAAATGTTTTGCTTATGCTTCCCTCCCAAGTGGTTTAGTTTCCTGCGCCCCTGTCTAGCAGGGCCACCAAAGTGATTCCCATGGTGAATTTCCTCTTTCCCATCCACTCATCAAGATTCCTCTTGAAGAGCGCTAATGAGGAGCTCTGCCTCACATTTATGGGGACCTTATGCCAGAGCAAGGGAAGTCTCTGGGATACAAATCTGTCTCTCCAACAAGTCCTGTTTATTGTTGATGTCAGGTTTAAGTCCTTTGAGTGAGTAGCTCTGGTGGATTGGGTTTTCCTTAGGTGGAGCATTTCTAGCAATGCGGGGTTTGACATAGCCTTGTATGTCAGGCAGAGATCACCTCTGACTAGCTGGTATGTGACTGAGCACAGTCTGAGATTTTTTAGCCTCATGGCATAGGGCATCTGTTTGAGGCCCGTTATCCTCTTTGTGAGGTACTTTTGAGGCCTCTCCAGTTGTTGTAGATGTCTTGTTAGGTACATCCCAAACAGGGCATTATTTTCAATAATCGGTCAAATGAGTGATGAGTAGAAGGGGACAATAACATCCTTATCCCTGGATGAAAACCCTTTTGTGATAAGGTTGGTCATGTAGAAGGATTTTCTAACCACTTTAGCAATATGGTTGTCAAAGGAGAGGTTACTATCCACCTGAGTCCCTAGGTCTCTTATCACACACTCTGTGGTAAGTGGGCTACCCCCATGTTGTAATTCATAGGTACATGGTTTTTCCCAAAGGGGATGATGATGCACTTTTTGGCATTTAGCTTGAGGCTGTGGTTTTGGCACCACATATCTGTATCCATAATACCCTTTTGAAGGATATCTACATCAGTAGTGGTCTCGATTATGGCACCCAGTTTGCACTTTTCTGCAAACTTTGTTAGCCATAGTCCCTCCATGTTAGCTCGTACCTCAGAAAAGTAGATACCAAACAGGAGGGGTCCCAGGACTGAGCCCTGTGGTACACCACTAGTCACAGGTTTGGAGTTGGATCTAGCATTTCCTATTCTCACTGAATGGGCTCTATCCATGAACCAGTTAGCAACCCATCTTGTAACGTAGGGGTTTATATTTAGGTTGTTGAGTTTGTCAATAATTCCAGAGTGGGGAATGGTATTGAAGACCTTTGTGAGATCAAGGTATGCTGTGTGAACTACCTTTCCCCTCATCTATTGCTTTAGTGACCTTTTCAAAAAAGTCAACCAGATTTAGGAGACAAAACCTTTCCTTTATGAATCCAATCTGGGTGTAGTCAAGGGTTTGCAGGTTCCCAATGTCTTTGTTTATGACATCCATGATGATGCACTCCATGGCCTTGCAGACGAGACTCGTCAGACTGATAGGGCGATAATTCCTGGAGTCAGTGGTGGCACCTCCTTTGTGGAGTGGTATAACTGTTGCCATGCACCACTCTGTGGGAACATAGCCTGAGATGAGGCTGTGATTAAACATGGCATTAAGGTGAGGGATTAATTTGTTTTGGAGTTCTTGTAGTACGCAGCCTGGGATGCTGTCTGGTCCCATGCATGCGTGTTTTTTGCCATGGAAAGTGCTATTTTCACCCGAGTGTCTGTAATTTTAGGGGCAGTACAATCTTCTGGTATGGAAATGGGCCCTTTAGGGGGTGAGGGTGGGGTGAAGTTTGCACTGAACCTATCTGCCAGTATATTGACAATGTCAGTTGGTTCTGTGAATTTTGAACCATTATGCTGCAGCTCAGAGCAGATCTGCGAGTTGATATGTAGGTTTTTGACATAGTTAAAAAATGCTTTGTGATTGCCTTTGGTGTCTGTTGTGATTTTTCTTTCAAAGCTCACCTTAGAGGTTTTTATGAGGGTTCTTGGCTTTTTGCTAAGGTTGGTCAGGGAGCCCCTCCATTCCTGGGTTTTTACTCTTCTTTTTCCAATAATTTCTTCCTTCTATTATAGACCTTATTTATGGCCGGGGTCCACCAGACTGGTTTCCTCTTTTTGGAGGAGTGGTTGTTGGTGTTGTTTGGGATAGCATGGTCCATGCACTCATGTAGGTGCCTGTAGATTGCTTTTGTGTAGGATATATCAGATTCAATCATATTGCCTTTCTGCTGGGAAGTAGGGAAGTTTGCCACCTCTGTCTTGAGTAGCATAAAGTTCGCCTTGGAGAAGTTTTTCACCATGGTTTCTTTTGGGACGGGGGTGAGGGTGGTATGTGGATATCTAGGGTGATGAGTTTATGATCTGATCTGACCAATGAGGAATTTACCATAGGTGTGGAGCATTTGTCCCTCATGTTGGTGATGACCAGGTCCAGCATATTTTTACCACTTGTGGGGGTGTTAATAAGCTGATCCAGAGCACTGGAGTTAATGTACTCCAGGCAGCGCTGAGCAAAGGTGTTACTACTTCCATAGTTTTCCTAGCTGATGTTAGGGTAGTTGAAATCACCCAGTATAAGGGTGTTCAGTTGGACTCTCATGTTTTCCAGTACCTCGAGGAAAGAAGAGTGCGTGTCATGGGGCTGGGAAGGTGATCAGTAGCAAGCTACAATCTGGATTGCAGTTTTGTCCATTGTCTGTTGCACTTGGATGATTTCTGAGGCATCATACTTTGCAACTAGTCTGGAGGTATGGTTATCCTTATCAGTATGGATATGCCTCCTTCCTTTGTATTTCAGTCCAGGTTTTGTGGCTGAAATGTGTGGTATGAGTTGTAGCCTGGAATCGCTGGGGTGATCTCTTGAGCCTTGAACCAAGTCTCCGTTACTGCACAGATATCAGTGTTCTCCATGTTGAGGAGTGCCTCAAGAGAGTGCATTTTAAGGTTGAAATTCCTAGCATTCAGCAGCATGACCCTCAGTTTTTTGTCACTAGTACTTGTTACGGTGGTGGATTTGTTTTTTGAGCCTTGCCTAAAAAAGGCATTATTGGGGTGGCAAGAGCCTCAGCCAGTATCCTGAATTCCTGGGGTGCCAGGTGCAACCTATCTCAAGTGAAGCTTCAAGGCTTGTCGAGCAGGTCTTCCCAAACAGACAGGTACTGGATCCCCTTTGAATGACACCAACAACTTAGCCAGTTATTGAAAGTTATCATTTCTTTCCTTGTATTGAGGTATCATTCTTGTTGAGGGTAAGATGCTACTCAGGGATAGGGTCATACCTGCCTTGATTACATAATCAGAGAGCTCCTCAGTGTCTCTTTTCATGTAGTCCAAGGAGGTATGTCTCAGGTCATTCACACCAACAAGGACAATGACATATTTGTACTTGTTTTGGAGTGACCTGAGTGCATGGGTAATGTGGCGGATTCTGGTGCCCGACAAGCAACTGACAGTGACCTTCTCCTTGTCCAGCATGGTGAGGGGGACATCAGTGTGCCTGACTATGGAGCCACCTATTACAAGTGTGTTTGGTTGGTGTTTTGCCTTAAGGGCTGTGGTTGCCCAGCTCACTGGTTTTGGTGGTTACGTGATGATTGCGGTGTGTTGGTGGGTGTAGGTTGCGTGCGTGTCTACTTTGGAGGTCTCTGTTGTTTCTGCAGATTTTTATTTAGAACCTCTGAATATGTCGTTATGTATCTATGTGTGGGGTTTGCAGTTGCATGTGTGGTGGGTCTATATGTAGTAGGTGGAGTGCTGCAGGTTGGTACCTTCTCCTCTTGCCTGTCAATTCCAGTTGTGACTGGAGAGAGCTTTGCCTCAAGTCTAGTTATGTAAGTGCATCTATCACAGATTTTGGTGTTGTGTGGTAGGAGGAGAGGGTTGTTTATGTACATGAGGCAGTTGTGACATTGCCTCAGGATGCCCAAATTCATCAGGTGCACAGGAGAACACACTGGGAGCTGCCTCTTGGACATGCCTGAATGGGTTAAGGAACTTTTCTTATTTCCTGGTAGGGGAGAGTAGTTTGACTGTTCCCTACAAACAATAGTTGGGGATCAAATACAATAGTTTATTAGTGCCTCTGTCTCTTACTGAGCCAAGTGCTAGTCAGAAAGCTCTGATTTCAGTGCTAAAATGGATGGACTGGCTAGTATCAAGGGAAAAACTGAAGAGCAGACTCTATGGAGCCAGGGATAATTTAACCCTAGCTAACTGCCGCTGCTCTGTGCGCAAATGCATTTTTTTTTATATCAGAAATATTAAAGAGATAGAAATTAGCCCAAAATGGCCCATAAAACTACAGTTTCTAGGCAGAAACCACTCCTCCAAGGACAGGTAGGCTGTTCAGGGCTCCCCACTCTCACTGGTGAACAAAGAAACTTCCTTTTTGCCTAAGTAAGGTATGGCCAAACACAGAGGGCAGGATTCAGGAAGCCTCCGTGTAAGAGTTATAACTCTTACACGGAGGCTGCAGTTAAACGGTGTGATGTCAGCATGTCATGCATATGCATGAGGTGCATGAGGCATGCTGAATCACTCTGTAACTCTTACATGGTCCGTGTAAGAGAGTAGGGGGGCGTGTCCGTAGACACGCCCCCAGAAGTCTAGAATGGCTGAAAGTAAACAGCCACGAGGGAAGCCATGGAAATGTGAATAACCACACTACACAACACATGTCCCCACAGACCAGCAATGTAAAAAGTGAACAAATGTTGTAAAGTGAAAATAAAAACGTTTTATTTTTTTTAAACCCCGTAAATGTGTGCTACTGTGTGCTCCGTGTCAAAGGTGTGCTACTAGCGCAACTGCAGTTAGCAATCAGTGGAAAAGGATATAAGAACTAAATATGCAAAGTAAGTCAAGAAGTAATAGCATAGCAGTAGAGCTGTCAGCTTGAGAGCAGGCAGGCAAGTTTCGAGCCCACACAACAACCTTTTTTTTTTGTTGTAAATAAGCACTAAAAAGGCCCCTGACAGTATTGTACAAATGTAAAAGTATTCCCTTTTGTAAAATGGAATGAAATGGAGCATATGTTTTCAAGTAATACAATAATAAAAATATTTAGAAATGTACTGATTGCTAAACTGCAGTGAGACAGAGTGCCCGTAGCTAAGTAGTGTTTCACAAACTGCAAACTGCTTGCCCATAGCTAAGGACTGGTTTAACAGGCTCAAACTGTGTGCAACTAACTGTGCTACGTTTAACTTGTGTGTTACTAGCCAATTAAGATTTAATCCAGCGCACACCGTTTGCGTGACGCTCCCACAAGCTAACCGGCGGTGTGCATGCATGAGCTCCGCGCAAACGAGTGCAGACCTGGTTTTAAAGTGTTTAAAAGTGCTTTTCGCATGATTGATTGACAGGTCCTGAAGTCATTTCCAGACAGTCATAAAATTTAAAAGTCAGATTCGAACCCAGGATACCATGCACTAGAGTCAAGGGACTAAACCACTAAGCCATGACAGCAGTACTTAGAAATGCAGAAATAGCATATAAATAGGATATAAGCCAAAATGGAGCATGATAAAGCAGTTTCTGTGAAGTAGATACAATTCTAAACTGGCCAATCATAGAAATGTGTGGGAAAATCGGCATATATAAGCCCCATAGGCGGGAATACACAGCATAAACGATTGTAGAATAGACCTGCAGGCAGAATGAGTGGAGTAGGGGAGGGACGTTGCTTCCGAGCACAGCGGTGGGGCATTGAGGAGTCCAGATACATGGTCTGGCTCCTAGTTCACCATCATGAGACCCAACTCATGCAGGGCCAGGTCTCATGGGGAGCGTACAGGGCAGAGGCATGGGACCAGTTGGCTCATGATCTGACCAGTGCTACTGGCATTCCACACACTGGTGAGCAGGTCCGTCACCACCATGCGGACCTGAAGCGACGTAAGCAAGACCAGTTGACCTTAATGGATCCAGGAGGCCTGGGATATGCCCAACGCCCACTACTGAGTAAGTTACATTTTACTTATGTATGTAAGGAATTCAACTAGCTGATACCAAGGAGATGTGTATTCCAATATTACTTGTTTTGTATTACAGCTGCAGGTGTCCGCCTGCAATCGAATGGCACATGAGCAGAGGCTGGTGCTGCGCCACCATGCAGGTTAGTAACCCCACCTAGTACTTGTAAATAAATATTATAGTGTAGCACGTAGCAGAACACTGCAGTATATTGATTA
>NC_056743.1:1850881832-1850923576 GCF_019279795.1 Protopterus annectens | reverse complement strand
TATTCAGTACTTCCATGATGGCATTTGATTTCTCACCTTCCTTTCCCGTACTGCCCTGTGTTTTTGTGCTAAGGCTTTGTTATTAATTTAGTTGCATGGTAATATATATCTTATTTACTTCTGTTACATTGCTTGAATTTATGTGAGCAGTCTTGATTACTGTGCACATTTGTTTTATGAAACTTCTAACTTTTTGGATTTTATTGACTTTCTGTAGTCTATTTCTTTCACTGATCTTAATACACCTGTTTATCTCTATTAAATCAAACAACTCTTCCCTTATATCATTTGCTTTTAAACCAAGGGCCCATTCTTTTCCTGTGGGCATTCTACAGAAAGTTCCAGGACATCCTCTTGTATAATATTCTCTTCAGCTTCATCCTGTGTCATCCATTGCTCTTTCATATGGGCATTCCCTGGTTTATCACCCCACCACATTGACTGTGCCAGAGTTGCTACATTTCCCTGTTCTTTCTCTTTCTGTGCAACTCCAACTCAACATTTGTACTGACTTCCTACTGAAAGCTCCAAACTATCTTCATATAGTAACTGACCAGATGCTTCCCACTCCACAGTTTTTTCCTTAATGTGGGGACTCATTGCTCTATTATGCTGTGATGTTATCAGAGTTTGATTTTCTATACCAAATCCTTCACTTCCCAGGTAATCTATAACTTCAGTTTCTATTTCTTTAACTTGTCCATAACGGATCCTCTTTTCTATTTTCCCGATTTGTTTTCATATTTTTTGTTTTGTAAAATGTTCATATCTGGATGTCTTTGCCTTTATTTCTTTTCATATATCTTTGCTGCTGCTTTTTTATTAATTTTACTTTCTCCTTTGCAAAGATATTGCACCATATTAAATCTCTTCTTCTTTCCCATGTCCACATTTCTTTTTCAGATGTCTTTTGCTCCTCCTGTTTCTCCTTACTTTTGAGACTCATTGTTACTGTGACGTAACCTGTATTAGACTTTCTACACTAAATTCTTTCCTTCAGAGGTTTTCCATAAATTTATCTTCAATTTTTGTAATTTCTACTATACTGATCTTCTGTTCTATGTTCCCCTTTGTGATCTTATTTTTGTATTGTGAAATTTTCCATAGATGTTTGCTTTTGCATATATTTCTCTTTGAATATGTTTAGAGCTGCGATTTTTGCACTGATTAATTTGGCTTTCTCATTTGCATAAATATTGCACCAGATCAGATCTTTCTTTCCAATGTACATACTTCTTTTTTATATATTTCAAAAATATCTAGACTTTGTTTTTTGTATTTTTGCATGTCCAGTCACATTTTTCTAAAAGTCTCAAGGTCTATATAATGTTTTTCATGAATGTGTGAACAGAAATTTGCATTTGAACCCTTTGACAGTTTTTCTTCTATTTTTCTTTCTATTAAGTTATCTCTTAACCTTTTTGTATATCTTCTGTCCAGAACTTCTAGGGTTCTTGTGTAATAGTAACAATACATAATTTCTTTCTTATTCTCAGTAGTCAACTCTGTCTTCTTTATAGCCCTTTTTTGGCCTGTAAGTTTTTGTGTTTTTTGTAGACTTCCTTCTACAACAGTGGGCCCATTCTCCGCTAAGTCTGGCTATACCCCATTGTAGGAATATTTCCATGTCTTGAGGATTCTCTGCCATAATTTTTTCCATTCCGGGCACAAGTGCACCTACCAGAATTGGACACTTTTATATCCTGGGACATGTGCACTGAACTGTCTTTTTTATTTTTAAACCTACTTCTGTCTATAACATATGTTATATAAAATACAGTCTATGTATCAGTGTTGTCTTAATGAAATTTTTTTAAAAACAGAGTCCACCTCATGAAGGTACTCTCAAGATATGAGGATGAATTCAGTTGCAGCAATACTACTGTCCTTTGCTTTCTGATTTTATCATCATTTTGAACCCATTCACTGTTTAAGTTTGCTGATGATATTTCAACTAAAGCCTTTTATTATTTAACTTTCAATTCACAAATGTTCACACTATTTGAATGGTCAAACAAAATGGGTCTTAATATCAGTCTGTTTATGACTGCTATCATATTTTGAGCATTGCAGACATAAACAGCTTTTCATTGTTGATAATCATGGTATACATGAATTGACTAAACAGACAGATTTTAAATAAAATATATATATATATATATATATATATATATATATATATATATATATATAAGTTCTAACTTAAAATTTAAAAAAAATGCATGTGCTGTTCAGGCAAAGGCCATGCATGTCATGGGTCTCCTTCTCAGAAATTTAGACCAGATGTGTTACAGCCTTATTGAAAAAGCCGATAACCGAACACAGCTCATTATTTTACACGTATTCAACAGGTGACCTATCCATACTGGAAAGTGTTCAAAGAAAATTTACTAAACAAATTATGGAGTGCAGAACATTCACATATTGAAATGATAAAATTATCATATTTTCTAGTAGTTTCTCAGGGTATATGGCAGACTGTGCTTAGCATATCATTTACTTCATGAGGATGAAACCTATTTTTTGTGAAATATTGAGTTTCTGCTATCAGAGCAATATTCTTGTGGGGTAAATTATACATTATAAGTAACAAAATTTGAACTAAATTTTAGATCAAGTTTTATGACGCAAGTATTGTGCGCTTAAGGAACCAGCTACAATTTGAAGTAATAAAATATAATTCACCAGACTCATTCAAGAAGTCTTTATAGACTTTGTTTGCCTTCAGTGTCTACTCTGTGACCTTGGAGCCTACGTTGTGATGGTCTCTGGCATTTACACAGCTTGTCAAAAATTACTATGAAATATAACTGATATGCCTCCTAATGTCCTGCACTAATATTAGCATGCTGACAGGACATAATTGTAGTACTAAATAGGCTTAAATGTGACATATACATAATGGAAAAGCAATTGGGATTATAGGTTCTTGGTAAGTTAGTAGGTATTCAGTCTCAGAAACCATTAAGGAGCCTATCCCAACTTCCCAGTTGCTCCAAAGCATTATCTAGTTAAGTGACTTTGTCAAGGTAATAGTAGGCAAATGAAGGCTGAGGGAATAAAACCCTGTACAGCAATTAGTTAATTGATAACAGGTTTCTTTAACAATCTGGCAGAAAGCTAAGTGGTAGTTAGCTATTTGCTAAACATTTGATTTTACCTATTTGCATTTAATTAATTGTTATGTAGTTCTTTAAACAATCCAATTAAACATAATTAGTAGGATCAATGAATGCAGTCCTAGGGGGAAAGTGCTTTTGTAGTAAAAAAATCGATCAATAAAAATAATAACTCCAAGCCAGACCACTGGTGGAACTGATAGACGGCACCCTTTAATAGTAAAATAAAGACAAGAAAAAACAGTAAGGGCTTTCGAGTTACACAGAATGCTTCTTCAGACTGTACAAAGTTCAAATTCAAAATTCAAATAAATAGAGGTGATATATTACATGACTCATTTGTTATTTACTATCCAATCAATCCTAAAAGCTCCACCATGCTTCTTACATAACTAGAATAACAACATCTAAATATATAATAGAGCATATAAATATATCATTGGTGTCCACTATGGTTAAAATGCTAAAAATAAATCTAATAAATATGAAGAAACACTGTGTCACTATCTAAAAACATGAAATAAAAATATAATAATAATATTGTAATAACAAGTAAACAACTCTATGACGTATAGAACTTTCTAAAACCTAGATAAAAACAATAAAATATAAGAGATGCCAAAAACACAACACTTGAAACTCAAAAGATGTCCAGAGTGACTTAATGACTCAGCATAGCCAAGAGTGACATAACAACTGAAAAACATAAAAACAATATAAAAACAGTATACAAACAGTGGGTATGGAACATATGAAAGAAAGGGAGAAAAAAGAAGGGTCACAAGGGCAAGAGAAAAAAATCTATATCTAGCTCTGAGCAATAAAGAGGGAAAAAACGATATTAAACTTACTAACAAGATGTCAGTAAAATGTGAAGAACTCAAACCTGAATTATGCAATATCTCCCTAAGGGTGACATATTCATTGATTCACTGGTCTATCCTTTAAGAAAGGTTTCAGACTTACTTTCTCATTAAGCCCATGACCTCTATCAGCTTGGAATCTAAGTATCTATTTAGTCCTAGGGGGAAAGTGCTTTTGTAGTAAAAAAAATCGATCAATAAAAATAATAACTCCAAGGCAGACCACTGGTTGAACTGATAGACGGCACCCTTTAATAGTAAAATAAAGACAAGAAAAAACAGTAAGGGCTTTTGCGTTACACAGAACACTTCTTCAGACTGTACAAAGTTCAAATTCAAAATTCAAATAAATAGAGGTCATATATTACATGACTCATTTGTTATTTACTATCCAATCAATCCTAAAAGCTCCACCATGCTTCTTACATAACTAGAATAACAACATCTAAATATATAATAGAGCATATAAATATATCATTGGTGTCCACTATGGTTAAAATGCTAAAAATAAATCTAATAAATATGAAGAAACACTGTGTCACTATCTAAAAACATGAAATAAAAATATAATAATAATATTGTAATAACAAGTAAACAACTCTATGACATAAAGAACTTTCTAAAACCTAGATAAAAGCAATAAAATATAAGAGATGCCAAAAACACAACACTTGAAACTCTAAAGATGTCCAGAGTGACTTAATGACTCAGCATAGCCAAGAGTGACATAACAACTGAAAAACATAAAAACAATATAAAAACAGTATACAAACAGTGGGTATGGAACATATGAAAGAAAGGGAGAAAAAAGAAGGGTCACAAGGGCAAGAGAAAAAAATCTATATCTAGCTCTGAGCAATAAAGAGGGAAAAAACGATATTAAACTTACTAACAAGATGTCAGTAAAATGTGAAGAACTCAAACCTGAATTATGCAATATCTCCCTAAGGGTGACATATTCATTGATTCACTGGTCTATCCTTTAAGAAAGGTTTCAGACTTACTTTCTCATTAAGCCCATGACCTCTATCAGCTTGGAATCTAAGTATCTATTTATTTTCTTCTTTTTCTGTGTGATTCTTAGTGTCCCCTAATCTAACACTTGTGTTAACAAGTTCTATCACCAAAAAACTAAATTTATGGCTTGAGTCATTATTAATGATGTGTCTTGCCAAAGCATTATGTACATCTTCTCTCCTAATGGCGTACAAATGTTCTCGCACTCTCTCTCTCAGAGATCTATTAGTAATCCCTACGTAAAACGATTCACACTTAATACACTGTGCTAGGTAAACCAAATTCCTTGATTTGCAGTCTGCATAATGCTTAAAAGTATATATCTTCCCTGTGTCGGGATGTCTGAAGGTATTAATAGTTTTCATGAGTGTGCACTGATTGCAGCTCCTACATGCAAACATGCCTTTCCTATCAGAACGTATGGTATCTTTAACATTCCCCTCATAACAAAACATCCTCTTAAGAGGCACAATTGATGAGAATATAGTACACCTAGTAGGGGAGCAACCCAAATACTACTATAATAATACCAAGTCTCTTTATTTTACTATTAAAGGGTGCCGTCTATCAGTTCAACCAGTGGTCTGCCTTGGAGTTATTATTTTTATTGATCGATTTTTTTACTACAAAAGCACTTTCCCCCTAGGACTACATTCATTGATCCTACTAATTAAGTGTATTTGGATTGTTTAAAGAGCTACAAACAATTATTTAAATGCAAATATGTAAAATCAAATGTTTTGCAAATAGCTAACTACCACTTAGCTTTCTGCCAGATTGTTAAAGGAACCTGTTATCAATTAACTAATTGCGGTACAGGGTTTTATTCCCTCAGCCTTCATTTGCCTAAACAACCTAATTAGTGTTTCTCCCAAAATAATGTAAATGAAGGATCTGGCTGGCAGCCTGTCACAAAGCTCTGTATGATGTTGTTAATTTCTATCTAGATGCACAGCTAATCTCAACAAGGAGCAAAAAACATAAATAAATACAAAAGGATAAAACTGCAGATGAAAACTCCAGTCTCCCACTTAATCACAACAACAGATTTTGGTGAACATTCTGAAAAGTAGTTAATGACCCAGATGACATGCTGCAGGCTGTAGCCTTAGAAATTAAAGGACTCCAGCTAACTAGGGTTATTGACTGAAGGTCAAGAATGGATGTCTGGGATGATTTTTGGGCCCAGCATGGATTATTATGAATGCTTTAATAGTTTTTGTATACAATGGTAATATTTTGAGAACTGGTTGGGAAAGATTTCAGTCTGGTAGTTAATTGGCTTAAGGATAGGCATTTTTTGCATAAGGAAAAGCACTTGAGAGTACAAGAAGTAACTGAAAGTGCAAAATGATGATTTGTGGGTGAATATTTACTGTAGGTACTATTCTGAGGCAAGAAGGTATATTTTTTTCTATAAATAAGGAAAAGCAAACAAGCAGAATGAATAGTTTTTTTGTTGAGAGTCATAGGGGTTTTGAAGGTACAGGATGTTTTTTATAGGGAAAAGATGTCTCCCAGACCCTGTGTTCAAAATGATCTCCTTATTGATACCATGAACTATCACATGCCCAATAAAGTGGAAATTGAAACCATGGTTATGTTTAACCCCGATGCAATTACCTTTAAGGGAAAACTGGTAGACCGTGTTTTTAAGTGGAATGGTAGGACCACAGGAGACAATGTATTTCCTTGGTCCTGTTGGAAGGTTATAAAATGTGCTGTCAAAGCACACCTAATGAGCTGTCAAGAAAATTGAGGCAGAGGCAATGGTGGCTAAATGCAAGTATAGGAAATTGACTCCCACAGCCCTCAGAAAGGTTGATGGTGATACAGGATGTTCATTCACCAGTGAGATAGTTATGAGAATAAATACTGTAAAAGCTCTTGCTGAACACACAAAGATTTGGGATGAAAAAGGGCTTATTAGTAGACAAGTTTTCTGGTGGTTCAAGGGGAAGAAGACGTAAATGTTAAAGTTAAAAACCACGTAAGGTCTAAAGATATCACTGTAGTGCGAAAAGGAAGGCTTGTTTATACTATATGGACAGTGCTGGGATCGATGGGAGGCATTGCAGATTGTATTTATTTATTTATTATCAGACAAAATTCTCTGACGAAGCTAAGGATTTTTTAGATCAGGACATTACACTTGAGGATGTTTTCAAAATTATAGTAGAAAGTTTGAAATCTTGGAAGTCCCCAGAGAATGATGGTTTCATAGTGGAATTTTACAACATATTCCAGGATATATTACTGAAACAGCTGGTCTAATCTATAATGTGGAAATGGGGAAACAGAGTGATTCTCAGTTCATTTCTAAATGCTAAATTGTTTAGCTATCAAAAAGAAGTCAAGATAGGCAATCGCCTAAGACCTATTTTTTTGATGAATGTTGATGCAAATATACGTGCAGCTATCCTTGCTAAGATGCTTCAGTTCTGTCTTCCAAAATTGGTTGGTCAGTCTCAGAAAGGGTTTCTGAAAGTTAAGTTGGCAGAATGTAATTGGTGGATGTTTAGAGATTTCCTATTCCTTTCAGCAAATCAATATAGGGAGCAAGTAGCGCTATATAGATATATATATATATATATATATATATATATATATATATATATATATATGTATATATTGATATAGATCATAGGATCATGGGAAGTTACTAGGCTATTGGCCGTAAGTCCCTTATAAACCTAGCCAAGAGTTTAGCCCATGTTTAGACAAGTCAGCACCCAAAGCCCCTGTCCAGCAGGGACACAGGTGGAATCCCAAGGGTGTATTTTCTGTTTCCCATCCAGTTATCCAGGTCGCACTTTTTCATATTCTTGTATTTTGTAGTTCTGGGTCAAGGAAATGATGTTTTCTGTTCAGGAAGTGATGTTTTTTGAATCTTACTATATGTAAGCATCATTGCTAATGTTTTTATTCACGTCTGAAGAAGCAGCAGGACCACGAAAGCGCTCACGTCATTAAACTTCTACTTTTTTGGAATATACGTTGACATGTTCTTTGAAGCCACGCATCTACTTTGGTTTATACATTTCTTGGCTGTTATATAATTTTTGGCAGTTCTTTCCGCACTGGGATTGTGTGTTTCATTTTTATCCTGGGACTTGGTTGAAGTTTTTTCATATATATATATATATATATATATATATATATATTTACATTAAATAGGCATTTGACTCTATTGAGTGGTATTTTCTATTTAAGATGGTAAGAGAGGTAGGCTTTGGCCCTCAGATTTAAAACTGGATTATGGATCTATACCATAATGTTAGATCCCAGTTGGTAATCAATGGTCATCTAACTCAGGAGCTGTATATTTATATGGGCACAAGGCAAAGATGCCCCTTGCCCCATCCTTTTCATTCTAGTTGAGAAAGGGCTGACACAGAATGTACAGACTTTTGTATCGACTGTCCAATGTAACTGGAGGGCATTTACAATGTTTGTTGATAATTGCATGTTACCTACGTATAGATTAGATTTGATTCTACCAATATATTGCTTTGATTTGATCAGTTTAAGAGAGTATCAGGACTTGAATGTAATTGAGAAAGAATGGTATAGGTGAGGTTAGGGTGGGTGAAAGTTCCTACTGGTGAATCATGGGTAGGTAGAATGACAGAATCTAAATATCTTGGCTTGAAGAAGGTGGTATCACACTCAGCTTTGATAAAGGTTAACTAGTCTGATTTATTGAATCAAACACATGTATTGCTTAGGAAATGGTCCAAAGTGGACTTTAAAAATAAGGCAGAAATAAAAGAAAAAAATATGTTGTTAGCAATTAACAAGAATTATTTAGAGGAACTGACAAGGGTTAAAGTATTGCAGAATAGAGGGACTCTCACAGAAAAAGAAGAGGCAAAACTGCAGAGTGCTAAAGAGAAAATATGCATGAGTTTAGAAAGAAAGCTGTTAAGGAACTGTTTCTGGTAATAAAGCTAGATCTCAAAAGCTTTTAGCACAACAGCTCAGGCAACAGACATTAGAAAGTTGCCAAACTTAGGGAGCCTATAAAAAGTAAAATTATTAGAGATCCTGTAGTGGTATTAGAAATACTTTTTGAAATTTTATGAAACTCTGTATAAACCAGAGAAATATAGAAATCAATAAAAAGTACAAATGGAAATGTTTATGGAATAATTAAATATGCCAAGGTTATAGGTAAATGAGACTCAATTGCTAGCAGTTAGGATGGGAGGAGATGATATAAAATGGAGATGTACAATTAATCTACAAGAAGGCCTCCAGGTATAGATGGTATTCCTGTCAAAGTTTGGAAGCTATAACAAAAGAAAGTGATAAAGATCTAGAAGGTTTTGTTTAACAGTATATTAAAAGCAGGAGAAGAACCAACATACTAGAAGAAAGCTGTGGTGGCTGCAATGTCTAAAGACAGTAAAGACTCATCAGATCCAGCTTCATGTAGGCCCATTTTGATTCGAAACCATGATTATAAAATGTTTATGTCTATAATGGCTAAAAGAATGGCAGATGATACCAAAATTGATAGATATGGATCAATGTGGCTTTGTGAAAGAGAGACAAACATTTGACAACATTAATATAACAATGATGATCTAGAGGGAAGCAGAACATAATAAAATGACACTGTTGGTGGTGGGTCTTGGTGCAGACAAAGCATTCAACAGAGTAAGCTGGAATTTTATGGTAGGCCAATCAAAGCAAAATAAAAAGGTTAATTAGGGTATATATGAGGGATCACAGGTGAAGGTTAAAGTGGGGGATTCCTCTGTGATAAGTTCTGTTTGAACAGACGATCCAGACAGAGGTGTCCTCCTTCCCCTTTGTTATTTGTTTTATATTTAGAACCACTGGCAAGGAAAATAAGGGGTTCATAAATTCAAGAATATAATCTATATGGTAATGAAGAAAATTTGGCTTTATTTGCAGATGATATTATTTTTTACCTGATAAAACCAGAAAAGGACATTTCATTGTTGTGAAACATTCAGAGACATTTTCAAGTCCTTTCAGGATACACAATTAATGAAGATAAAACAAAGGCAATACCTGTAAACTATGTTCCCACACACAAATTGGTTCAATACCCATATTTATGGGGACATGATAAAATGAAGTACTTAGGAGAGCTGGTAATAAAGGATTTTGTTATGGCAGGTAAGGATATGTGGGATGAGGCTAAACAAAATATATTAACCAAACAGAAATTTTAAGCTCTGTTATATGGATATGGCTAGCAAGATAGAAACAGTGAAAATGTTTTTTGTCCCTTTAGATTTATACACAGGTCAGGCATGTTTTTTGTCAACCAGAGGAGAAGTTGTGGATAGCAATTGATAAAGAGTTGAAGGATTTTATCTGGGAGGGGAGGAGAGCAAGAGTCAAATGTGATAAGTTGATCCTTCCATTGGACAAGGTGGTTTGGGATTATCCAATTTTAAGGGGTATTTCAAAGCTATACAGCTAAGGCTCCAATACATAATACACAAAGAAAGCTATGATTCAAAGTGCAAAGGGATGATGATAAAATATGGCAGGGGTGTCAAGAAATAAGGAGAGACGGGTTTTAGATACAGATCCAATAATAACCATACAGAGAAGTATATTCTTAAAGCAGCAGAAAGTATTCTACTAACTAAGTCAACAAAGGAATCGAGAAAGGAGGTTCTGCTGATATGGATGACTGAAATTAGGGACACAAAGAATAGGCAAGAGGGTGCTGAAATTTACTGGAGAAAACTGACAAAGTAACCAAGGTATCAGAAGCAAATAGTGAAGGGAAGTCAATAGAATGGGAAGAGGCCAAAACTCATTTGGACTGCAGGCTAGATATTACTTTCCCTATCAATGATTGCAATCAGAGTATAAGCCAAGAGAAAGGAATTGAATGAATCCTAAGTGAAAGACCAATACTGGTAGAGTTGTTAGTAGAATCTGGAACAGAAGCTGCTGTTAAAAAGGAATAATTAGTAGGATATATAACATATTATATGATAACTATAGGAAACAATCAGAGGAGGTTAGAAAGGATTGAGAAGAGAGAGATTGAATAAGCAATTCACAAAGAAACAATGGGAGTATATATGTATATATGTATGGATCCCAAATATGCAATAACGTCTGGAAAGTTTAAGATTTTGCTTGGAATTGTTTGCATGGGTAGTTTTATACTCCAAGCAGACTCCAAAGGATATTTTCCCAGGAAGATGGCAAATGCTGGTGGTGTGATGGGTAAGCAAGATGTAATCAGAACAAGCTTTCTGGGATAATAATTAGCTGGCAGACTTTAACAATTCCCTGCAGATGACTCTGTCAAAAATACTGGTTAAGCAAATTGGTGTAACTAAGTAAATGATTGAGCTGTGATACAGACTCAGAATTGTCTAGACATAGTAAGGCCTTGCTGAGATTGATTTTGGTGGTTGCCAAAAAAAGCAATTACTAGAAAATGGAAATCAAAGTCTAAACCAAATGTACTAGAACTAGTGAATATAGTAAAAGAGACAAAATAAATGGTAGTGGGATCTTTAGAAAAGTTAGGAGCAAATTACATAGAAATGTACATATTGTGGGAACATGCAAAATAATGTTTTTTAGGAGGAATGAGGTTTGTGGGAAGGCATGAATTGAATGAGCTATGTAATGGTTGACTGACAATCACAGTATAGATTATAAGTGATGTATAATGTTTTTATTTATATAAAAGTATGATTGTCTGTGTCATAAGTGACAATTCAAAAAATGTTTCTTGTTAAAAAGATAATATTTACATTGACGGGCAAAATTAATTTGTTACAGATGATCATAGCAAGGGTGTTATAAGTAAGATGACATTTGTCAATATTCCAAGAGGGAGAGGAAAGGCTAGCAACAACACAGATGCTTTGTAAATATTTGTGTGGCATTGGAAAGCAAGCAGAATAGCAAGAAACAGGCTCTGTCTGCTATAAGAGAATAACAGTTGGCGGAAGTCACTTTATTTTGTACGCTTTGTTAACAGTGGATGTTTTTATATGGTACCGATGTTTGGCTCACTTGGAATAGGATACATGAAAGAGCAAGATTATAGATTTCATAAGGAATTGAAAGCTATCGCCAGTGCTATTCTAGGTATATTATATACATGACTATGGAAGAATGATAATCTGGAGATACAGAGTCATTCATTTTACTAGAAGTGATGACAGAGGGGGAATTAATCAGGTAAGGCATGTGTTTATTCTAGAGGATGAGATTTAGGTTAATGGGTTGGTTGAGCTTTAGATCAAGACAGATGGCAGCACACTGATCATCAGCTCTCTCAGTGTAAAAACAGAAACTGAGAAATGGGAGCCAGTGGAACTGTCTTTTTGAGTAAAATTGAATTACTGATTCATATGAAAATTGCCTGGATGCCAGCTAAGAAGAGATTTAGAAAACCTGAAAGAAAATCTACCATAAAAGTTGAAGAGAAACACTGTCTATGGGGAATCTTGTAGCTGTTCAGCAAAAAAGTAGTTCAAGCTTCAGTTTTGGTGCAAGTGTTGGCTTCCAATAATTTAGAGGAAAAATAAATCAAATGCATTCAAGGTGATTAAAATAAATGAAACAATGAAGGAATACATCCACTCCAAACAACAAAAGGCTAACTAGCTATTCAGATGAACTGATAAAACTGTAAAAATCAGAGGCTGAAATGAAGAAAAAGCTGCCTGAGTATGAGATCTTCTCAAGAAGAGATGTTTTAAAAATAGGGTTAGAAAACAAAGTACACAGAGAAAATCACGGTACCAAGGAAAATATAAGAGGAACAGACTGTATTAATTTTATGAAAGCAGAAATAAGCAACTGGACTGGTATTCCACAGCAGGATTTGTTAATTGAAATGGCACATTGCACGTGTGCTGCAAACCTGGTCATGAGATAGTAGCCAAGACTAGTATTAGTAAAGTTGCAATCATACCAGTAAAGGGAGATGATCTTGACAAAACTGTGGATGAAGGGAAAAGTATTAAAAACTGGAGACAGTAGAGTATTTGTAGAAAATGATTATTCATTGTACACCAGACAGAGAAGCAAATTTATCCCAGCAATCTGCGAAATTCAAGAAACTGGTGTGATATATAAGCTGCTGTATCCAGCTGCTTTCAGAATATTTTTTCTGGAGGGTAAAATACATTTTTGGATTTAGAACAGGCTAAAGATGAAATAAAAAGGCATATCCAACAAAAAGCGAGCCAGGAAACAGAAGGGGAATCTGCTTCTCATTCTTCTAAAAATAAACCTCACAGACTTTGCCAGTGAAACCTTTTCCAAAGTTCCAAAGGAAAATGCTTCCTAGACAGAAGAAAAGCACATGAGGTGACTAAAATAATGAGGAGTAGCTGTGTTTGAATCAGACACTGGTCTTGGGATATGGAAATCACCAGGAAGAAGACCAGCACTGAAATTAGTGAATAAATGGGAGACTATAAAGCATCACCCACATTTGTCAAATATGGCTCTGCAAGAAAAAGTGGCTGAGAATGACAGGATTTTTGTTGACTTTGTTAAACTTGTGGGCAGACTGTAAAGCATACTTCCCACTTTATGTCATTAATGTTTAGAAGAATATTAAAAGTAAAAAAAAACTATAAGTAAAAGTTTTATTCATATTAGTATTGTATAAAAAACATTTCATGACATAAAGTACTTGTTATATTATAAAGCAATTTCATGTAGTGTGCAGTCAGGGGGTATTTTAAATGTGGGGGGTTTCTTTTCAGTGACTCAGATATGTTGAAATATTAATGTAAACAAGTACTTTTTAGTTGCAAAAAATATAGGCTTTATAGTATAAGATGAGTAGAAAGAATTTACAAAAGCAAGTTTGCTGTCAATATGCTATGATCTTGGGCTGTTGTGGTGGGGTGTAAAAGTGAATTGCTAATATTATATGTAGAATTAAGACAGTTTCTCTTATTTCTAAAAGATGGAATGTCTAGAGTAATGCTAATTTTATAAACAAGTGTTTCTGTAAGCAGGCAGGTTTGAAAACTAAAATGATTAAAGCCATGAAAATGTTCCCGAACTAAACCTTTCTTCTCCCTCTTCCCTATTTACAGTCATTTCTCTCCTGCTTCAACCCATGAGTGCAGCATCTTCCTACTGATACTGGATTGTACTCTAAACTCACAAAGCAGCAGAAATCTTAAACAATTGTATGTCCTTTTTCTGTTTACTTTGATTGGCAGTAAGACTGTACTTAGCAATATGTGACATGCACCCTGCCTCAGGATGGCTCCACTAATTTCCTCTGTTGCCTAGCTGTTTAGTATTGTCTAGTCCCTAGTTTCTGCTTTATCTCTTAACATTGTGCTGCAATTGGCCCTTGCCTCCTCTCTTCTTATCCTACTATACAGTTGGAACATTTTTCATCATTAACCAAAAATGGAAAAACCAACAGCAAAAATGAAGGACACTGCTCACTGAAGTTGTATAAATAACAGTTTTTGTTCCTTTGTAACTGATTCTGAAGAAGTCTCCTGAATGGGAGATGAAAGTGCTAAATCAATTTGTTATATGAGTTTTTAGTTCTTATGTGTTTTAAGCCTGTTGGCTATTAAACTTTTTTACTATTTTCATGACTCACGAGCGTTATTTAAGGGCAGCAACTGGCGTCCCATGTTTACTGAGAGCACCTTCATTGTTCCGGAGCAGTGTCCTTCATTTTTACATTTTTCATCATCCAGACATTGCTGGCTACTTTTTAGTCTATAAAATGCATTAAATCAAACATTCTCAAAAGAACAATGGCCACCAAGCAATTTTAATATTTGAATGGACAAAATATCTAGTGTAGAGGTGGTTTCCTCCAGTAAAAACTGTTGAAGCTTTCAATGAAGCCTTGAAACTCTGTAGTACTGACCCGAGTTTATGTGTCCTCCACTGATTGGTTTTGGTAGTCCTAGATTCATTTGTGGTATGGCTCTGCCTTCTCCATTCACCCTTGCTCTGCTTGGGCTCACTCCACTCCCCTACCCTACCTCCAAGTCCCACACCCCCCCACTATAACTACACTTATAATCTAGTCACTCCTCCCCCTATTCCCTTCAACCAATCATAGCCATCCCTCCTCCCTCCATATTATATTTCCCTCCCGTCTTCACTACTTAAGTACCTTGTATTTTACTAGCTATTTCTATTACTTTGCCTTCCTGGCAATTCACTTAATATCATACATACTTTCAAGCAAGACATCTCCTTTCTTCACCCCTTCCTAGAATTTGTACCCAAATCTCTGTGTATTCTACATAACCTTCTACTTTATAATTACACATCCACATCTACTCTTCATCTAGTAAATTAATAAATATCCACCTCCAACTCTCACCATGCTCTCATCAAGCATACACATTCTCACTCTATCATTTCTTACAATACTTGTCTTTTCCTTACTACACATCACTGCACTAAATCCTATCTCCTTGCCCCCCCAATCTTCTACTCCTACCATTTTCTTATCTATTAAATTTAACTGTTATACAGACATATCTACTAGCCTCTATCAGACAAACCCCATTTTCCAGTACAAAGTAAAAATTGTCCCTATTATAAATACAATTAATTTTACCCATGTAAACAATACTACCACCTTTTTTCAAGCATGTCATACCAAATGTCCCACTAAAAGGAAGCCATTAACATCTACACTTAAGTTTACTGCTGCATCTTTATGTGGTGACATACACCCCAATCCAGGTCCCACTTCAACCTCCACCCCTCCTTTCAACAATAATGCTCACAAATTCGTATGCATGATCACTTCAAATCTCCAAAGCATTTGTAATAAAATCTCAAATTTTCACACTTGGATCTCTTATAATCAAGCTGACATTACTGCCATCACTGAAGTCTGGCTAAAACCTTACATCAAAAACTCTGAATTCCTGCCCCCCGACTTTCAAACAATAAGATCTGATAAGCCCCACATAAAAGGCAGTGTAGCGCTATTATTTTTCTAACTCCTATAATACAGTTCCTTATACTAATCCTGTTTCTCAATTTTCTAATGCTAAAATTCTCATTTCTCTCCTAAAAATAAATAGCTGCAAAAACCTGTACATCGTTGTACTTTACATACTCGTTGATGACAATATATCCCTATTAGAAGATATCCTTGCCTGGATTTCTACTAATATTAAAACTGAAATTGTCATCCTATGAGGCGTAAATATCAACTGGCTAAGCTTCAGCTCCAACTCCCCTTCCTCAAATATCAGTCCATTCAACTTCATGCAAGTCATCAATTCCCCAACCAGACCTAATAAAAACAACAGCAATGGATCCATTTTAGATTGGATTCTAGTCACCGAACCCAGCAAAATATCTGAAGCTGGTACTCTCCCAAACACCCTGAGTGATCATCTCCCTGCCTTTATTTACTGTATTCCTTCCTCCTGTCATGACCAACATAAATGCATACAAATAAGAAACCTGATGAAATCTAACCCTCTAACCTTCATTGATACTTTAAAAAAGGGAAACTGCCATGACCTAAAAACACTTTGACTTGATGACGCAGTCAACTATTTCAATACTATGTTTATGAACATACTAAATAGCCTTGCACCCCTTCACAAAAAGAGGATTTAAAACATGCTATGCCCCATAGTTAATCCAACCTACCAGAGACTGTATGCACACCAGGGATAACATATGGAAATGCTGGCAAGCTAATAAAAACACTCCAGACCTGGCAACATATAAACAACTTCGTAATCAAGTAAAAAATAGTCAACAATGATAAAAAAATACTATTTAAAATTGCAATCTAATCATAAACAATCCCCAGCCCATAAATTCTGGAATTTCCTCACATCTGTACTAAACCCAGGCAGAAAATGCACCTCATGTCCACACCCTGACAAATCATCAGAAGAAATTGCTCCTCTCTTTAATTTTTTCTTTATCAGTGTTTTGCCAACATTACTGCTCAATTTCCCCAAAGTATAGCCAAAGCAAAACATCACCATCTAGACTTCCAATTTACTCCCCCCAACTTCATCCACCCGTTACACCCATGGTTCCAGTACCCACTTCACACCCAAGTTCAATCTAAATCCCAATCCTACCTCCATAGTAAAGAGACTACTTATGAAACTCAAATCTTGCTTGAATGCTGCTGACAATATGCTGTCAGAATATCTAAAAATTGCAGCAGATGCTACTGCCTATCCTATAAGTATTCTTCTTAATAGATCCATCCTGGAATCCTATGTGCCCAAAACTTGGAAGAAAGCATTTATTCTCCTGCTTCATAAAGGTGGCAATAATACTGACTCCTGTCTCTAAAATATTGAAAAAATGCCTAACTATTCAACTGCTACATATTCTTTTTCATAACCAACTTATGTCACCTATACAACATGGAATTAGAACAGGTCATAGTACAACAACTGCCCTTATATCTTTCATGGATGCAGTCAGCAGAGCCTGTGATGTTGGGAAAATTGTCTCTGCCATCTTCTTAGATCTATCAAAGGCATTTGATACTGTTTCCCACCCTTTACTTCTAACCAAACTCTCTAATATCAGACTTACTCCTCCACACTCAACTGGTGCTTAAGCTATTTAAAAGGTAGACAACACTCTGTCAAATGACAACAGTCCATCTTTCCTTATCTTTACCCCTCTACAGGAGTTCCCCAAGGCTCTATAATCAGTCTTCTCCTATTTATCATTTTCATTAATAACTTCCATTATTCTATGACTCAGGTATCTCTTTTTCAGTACACAGAAAATTCAACTATTATGTTCCACTGACTCCATTTCCAACCTACAACTTAAAGCTCAACTGGCCTCCCTACCACTGAAGACTGGATGTACAATAACCAACTAGCCTAAACCCCCAAAAATCTAAGATCATAATTTTTACCCCAAAGAAAACAACTCCATTAGACATTATCAAGTTCAGCATGTTCTCCCAAAGTAATGCTATAATCAAAGTTGTTAGCCACACAAAACTTCTATGAGTCACCATAGACAAACACCTAAAATTTGGTATTTGGAACACCTAAAATTTGATATTCATTTACATCATAACATCCACAAAACTCATCAAAACCTAGGAATCCTCTTTTGAAATAATCACTTCCTAAGCCACTTCTTTGAACAAACCCTTGTTTCCAGTTATCGGTTCCCCTCACTCATGTACAGCACCCATCTACTTACTAACCTCTAATCCTCACTAAAAGCTAAACTAGTGACATGTTACAACAAAAATGGCAAATTCACGACCAATTCCAAACACTCCACCTATCACTGCATCACGCTATGCTCTCTAAAATTGCTAGAACTACCACACTTCCTTTCCTACATACAATTAAGTATAACACAGAATTAACCTTAAACCTTCAGACTGTCTGGTCCTCAGCTCAATATTTATTACTACCTCACAAAGGCCCCACAGATCTGAAAATCAGCTGCTTTTGCAAGTACATAAACCAAACCTCCCTTCTGGCCAGCTTCCTTACTCCTGCTCCATATCCAAAATGTTGAATGCTCTGTCATTATCTATTAGAACAACCCAGAATCCTGCCTTTTTCAAAACTACATTAAGTGAATACCTGTCTTCTATCTGGAATTGTACCTGCACCAAGCCTCCTTAGAATATTAACTGCAATTGATGTAATGAGACTCCTTTACTTGTTGTTTATCTGTATGCTAATTGACTTCAACTAAATTTTAACTATTGCATATACTCTTGACTGAATACACCCTGTATATGTCCTCATCTTTATTCACGTACTGCGGAACTTTTTTCTCCAGGCCTTTACTGAAAATGGACTCTGAAATAAATATATGGAAAATTTCTTACATTCTGCAAAGATAACAGCTTGATTTTTTTTTTCATTAGTAAATAAGTGGGAGTTAAGAAGTCCACAGCTGAAGGCATTTGTACTTTCTGGTCTGCTTGAAACTGTCAAAGATTCATTGCTGACTACTTTTACATGGAGGCAAGCTGTCTGTAGATCCAAACAATCAATTTTGAGAGTTTGGGTATTCTTTGCTGATGGAAATGCAAAGTGTTCACATAGAATGGAAAGCAATTCAGTGGAAAATAAAGTCTGAAATTATGAAAAGTAAATAAGAGATAGCAACGCTCTAGTCTTAATGATTTAATGAATTTAATAGAAAAGTGCACAATTTAGTTTTATTTAAAAATAGCCAGTGCACTTTTTCTTAGTACTAAAAGTTAATGCTGTTTGAAAACGTACAAGCTGTTTTGCACATCTGGGAGTGGAATAGAGATAAGAAAAGAACAGACAACAAGCAGTGCAAGTGGAAACACAGGCAGTAGCATGCACTTTAGCATTGGTAAACTTAATTTTAAGTTACGTAATGCATGGGGCAATGCTTCCTATCTGGAGGGTTAAACTTAATTTTTTGAAGATTATCATATGTTTGTGTGTTTGCTCTAAATTAATCAGGGATGGGAGTCTTGTGAAAATTTATTTTGTTTTTGTTTGAGGGTTGCCATTAAAACAAAAAAATCTTGAAGACTGTGCATAGGTTCAAACAGAGATGAGAAGAAGCAACTTTCTTAAAAAACAGCCTGCCAAACATCAAAGTGTGCATGTAACACAAAAGTTGGGAATATGCATTCCAAAAGACCACCATGTATAAAAGTGGGGAGCTATAGCTTTTTATAATAGTGGCTATGTTATCTATATTATCCTGAAAGGTAAATGGCCTTACAGGTATACACAAAAAAGGAAAGAGTGTTGAATTATATTACAAAATGCAGAATGCAAATATCAATACGTAGGAGACAGAACTTGAAAGAAATGAGGATGTGAATTTGACAAAGAAATGACTTCAGAAAGAATGTTGAGTAACATATCAGGAATAAAGAAAAGGGAAATAATTAAGCTAATTTTTATAGGGGCTCTGATAGTGATAAAAAGTCTTTTGGCTTTTCCTTGTTAAGGGTTGCCACAGTGGATCACCGGTCAGCTTATGATTGGCATTGAATTTTTACAGTGTTGAGTTGCCAGCCCAACGCCCAACATTCAGAGAAGGCACACCCACTCACACACCTATTTGCATGTCTTTTAAAGTTAAGTCAGTCACAGGGAGGACATGCAGTCTCCACACAGAAGGTGCTCCAGCTGAGAATCAAACAGAAGAACCTCTTGCTATGAGGCAACAATGCTAACCGCTGCAACACTGAAACTGACAGGGTCTGAGAGTGATAGACAATGGGAAAAGACAATAATGTTAGTTTTGTGGTAGTAAAGGACTTCTGGAAAGTGGGGAAGATTATGCTGGCATGTATTTATATACCACCAAAATCTGAAGTATGGAACTTAAGAAAATTTTGCAGAAATCAGCATTCAGCATAACATATTGCTTATAGGTGAGCACTGAAATTTGTTTGCAATATTGAGGAAGCATCAAGGAGACATAGTCGGGGAAATATAACAAAAAGGATAGAGTTCTGAAAGAAATTTATGAAAATATTTGGCATGAAAGATCTGAATTCAGTAGTAGAAACTCAGACAGAATTTGTATATTATTACCCAAGGTCAAATAACTGGGTAAGATGAGACAGAAATTATATTTCTCATGTAAGTGCATTTAAATGAATGTTTTAACATATGTCCAAAAATTATTTCAGCTCCTTCACCTATAATAACCAAGATAAAACCACAGGGCAATGAAGTAAAAATGAGACACTGGTGTTTTCCCATCTACTTGTTAAAAAGAGTGGAATTTAAGGAGTGGGTAATGGAAGTTATTTGAGAGCTATTAGGGAAGCTAGAATTATCTTCAGAAGTTAAAGCTAGTGGGATAATAGGAAAATGGAGATTAAAAAAGGGTAGTAATAAACGAGAAATAGATAAAGTAATGAAGTAATACAAATTACTTAGAGGGACTGACAGGTCAAAATATTACAGAATAAATGTATTCTCAGAGAATATGAAGAGGCACAGATGGAGGGAAAATAAGGGAGTATCTGTAGAATATGTATGAGTTTAGAAAGATTTCTGTTAATCAACTGTTTTTAGGAATAACTTCAGAGCATTAAAAACTTTTACAATAACTTAATCAACAGAAATCAGAAATGGTTGTTGCCAAACTTAGGGCGCCTATAACAAGAAAAATAACCAGAGATCCTGTAGAGGTATTAGAAATATTTCAGAAATTTTATGAAAATTTGTATAAAGTAGAGAAATGTGAAACTCAAGAAATAACACACATGGAAATATTTGTGGAAGATGCAATTATGCCAATGTTAGAGGTAGATGAGTCTCAACAACTAACAGTTAAGATAGGAGGAGATGAGATAAAAACTGTGATGTAAAAGCAATCTATAGGAACATCAACAGGAACAGATGATATTCCTGTGGAAATTTGGAAATTAGGAGGGAAGAAAGTGATAAAGACCTGGAATACTTTTTTAACAATATTTTAAAAGGAGAGGAAGCACCAGCAAAAGTCTCAAGGTATTTGCTTAGATGGTATACCAAATAAATCTGTAAATTGTTGGTGATGCTATAACATTGTCATACCCAGATCATGGTGCAGACAGACATCTCTATCAAAATAGATAGATATATAGATACAAAAACATTGGCTCCTGGATTTTGCCAAGACATGAAATCTCTTATGCAGTCAATAAACCTTTTCCACAGCACAGTAACCAAACCTGATGTGCTGAAGTTGAATCACTGCTCGTACGACAAGGATGTTACAAATAAATTTATTCTTTACACAATCACGACACAATAGTAACTGGTTTAGCGCTTTCAACTGTATCACAGTCTTCATCAGAACAATTAAAAACTGCTGTATCTTCCTATTTATACTCATCCACTGATTAATTAAGTACATAATTGTTCAAAAAAAACGCCAAAAAACTTAAAGGTATATATCATTGTATAACATAATGAATGCTTTTAGTGGTGACATTTCACAGGTAAATGGCCAAAGTTCATATTTGCTAAAATAAGATTCCATGATGAATATACATACTAAAACTATACATATAAAATCATTCTTATAAAACTGTACATATAACAATTGTATATAAAAATATATATATATAATAAATATGTGTAAACGTACATAAATATTTTTGTAAAAATGCATACACATATATACTGATACATAAATATCCTCCTATAGTGTATAAATGTATGGTCTGTTTAATATATAACTAAACTATCTGATAAATAATATCCATAGTTTAAAATATAGTATTAATAATATAATATAAAATATCTTATAGAATTATACAATTATAAATACTCAATATAAATAAATATTTAAAGTTAATATTATCCAATCTTTAAAAAGGTAAATGATACTTTATATTTCCAAGTCCCTTCTGTGTTCATGTTAGCAAGCACCTATCAATTTGAAATTTTACATTCCCTTCAAGATAGTCAAAACATGCATTTTAGAACAAATAGTATTATTTCTTTTAATATAGATAAACGTTTTATTCTTTTTTATTTAAATTTATTTATGAATACGATTAATTCCACCTCTTTCTATGTACCTTCTGCATTTAATGCATATGATAATACCATCCATTATAAATTAGCTTTTTCATTTACAGTTGATCTTATCATGATTATTAATATCATTTCTTTTTATTTTGGTCTTCCAATTTAATGTACTTTTGTTCTTTCCATTTTTGGATTGCTCTTACAAAAATTCATCTTTTTGGGGGGTTTTTTTAACCTTTCTTTTCTCTAATTTATTGTATGTGTTATTATTCAACCTTCATTTTTATTTCCAAGTGGTTTATCCATTTAGTACCCTAACCTTTACTTGTTCCACGGCTTTACCTAATTTTACACCTGAACTGTTATAACCCATTAGTTGCCCTTTATTACTTAACCATAGTTTATATGTCCTTTCAAGAATCTCCCTTTAATGCTTTTGCTTGTTTCCCTTTCCTATAGGGGGTTTACCATAGGGCCTTTATCCAATTTTGTACTAACTGGGGATATTAAAATTGCTCATATATTTAAATAACCCTTGATCATATGAACCTTTAGTATGCTCAAAATCTAATATTAGATTTCCATATGTAAGTTATGTGATCAACTTCCCGTAATATTAAAATTCCAAAATATTAATCATCAATGATTCACTATTAAACACATTCCACTATCAGCATTACTAATTGGAAAATTTGCACTCTACCATTCCACTCCCATCGCTATTTCCTTGAAAAAGTGAATTGATCAAACTTAGTTTGAAATTCCTTAAAAATTATGTCCCAAATATAATGTATCTATCAAAGTTCAAAAATTTCCAAGCATAATCTTATATCTGGAAATAGTTCAATAACATACTAATTTCTTCTTTGATCATTGATGTAGTCACAAACTCCATGATCCTTATTTGAAAGTCTTATCTAATGTTATTTACAATCTATGAATCATTATCAATATCAAATTTTTTGAATATCTGTAACATTTCAATGTAATCTTAAATTTTACCTGGATCCTGAATCTTTGGCAGAATGGTAATAGTTTAAGATTATTGGTTCTGGATTCCATGTAATCAGTTTTTAACTAAGTATATTCCATTGTCCTTATTAATGATTTTTAAATATTATCTAATTCTCAATCTTAATTATTAATTTTGAGTATTCTCTGATAAATTCCAAGCCCCCCTCTTAGTGGGTTTATATCTATGTCTTTGTAATAATGGGCTTTCTTTCAAGTCAATATTGTCATTGACTTATTCCATTTTTTTCAACTTATTTGTGCCATAGATTTCATTAATAATTTTCATATTTTCAATTGGTTAAGTTGATATATTTCCTATTTAAATTATCCCTTTTAAGTTCTTTTTTTTCTTTCTTATAAATTGTCCGCTACCTTAATTCTTATACTTTTTTTTCTTAAATTGTCACTAAATTATCCCCATAATATCAACTTATTCCTTGTAATAGTTCATACAACATGTCAATTATTTCATTTTGCTTAAAGTCAAGTATTAATTGCTTCTCTTAGACTAACCTTTTAACCATCTTCATTATTTTATTCTCATCAAATTAAATGTAATAATTCTAATCATTTTTTTCGAATTATACTAAATTAGGAAATTCATTTTTTATTGCTAATGTTGGCATACATGTTGTCATCTGCTGATAAAAATCTCCCCTGTAAATTTTTGAATTCTCTTGATAATTTCTCCTCCCTGATACCTTTAGTTGACTCTTAATTAGCCCCTTTAATCTATTCTTAAATTTCCAAAAACCCCTTCATTCAGTTTTCCTTTGTTTGTATAATTATTATCTGCATTATTCTTTTTCCTTTCCATTCTTAATATTTTAAGCTTATTTATTTAAATTTTCCTTCAATTTAATTTAAACTCTTTTTAATGGTTTTTCATACTGATATTTAATTCAATTTATAAAGTATTCAACCTCATTTATTAAATCTTTAAAAGTATTTTGTATATCTATCCTAAGTACTAAAAATTATTAAACTTTAGTATATTTTTATTAACATTCTTAAATATTTAACTATTTTGTATTTTTTAAATCAACAATTTTAAAAATTAATTAATTTTTCAATTTAGTAACAATTTTTATAAAACATTTTAACCTTCAAAATTATTAAATCTGTATGTACATGTATTTCTATCCTACATCTATTAAAATATCTCCTTAAGTAATGTTTATATTTAAATTCCCATTAACAAATTTTCTTAAAGGCTGAAATTTTAAAATAGTTAAAAATTTGTTCAAAGGTGATACTTTGTATTATAGCATTTCTTGTACCTATGTATCCAAAGGCTTCCCTTTAAATGTTCCATATCATGCCTGCTATGTAAAGTTTATCTTTCCCCTGTCATGATTCAAAAAGACTTTTCCCTGGTTAAAGCAGGGCCATCTGAAAAATCTGATCATCCTAGTTTCTAAGGGTTTTTTGTTCAATTACCAAATTTCCCGTGATTATCTTAGGAGGTCCGTGTGCAAAATCGCCTGCTCTGTCTGTAAGAAAGGGGATCCGTTCACGCTCGCCTCATTGTTTTCTGTACCGCATGTGCATTTCCTCCCTTCATGACCCATCTCTGTACTTCAATTGGTTTAGATTCAAAACAATAAACCCCGCTCTTCTTCTGAATTGTACAAATTTTGTAATGACTCATCTCGTAATGAGCGCAGATTCAACCCCAACCTTAATGAACTCACGAATGACACAGTAACCAAACCTGTACTAGTAAACTCTGGCCCCACAAGATGCTACAATAATATTCTTTAAATTAACACAGTATAAAGTTAGCGCTTCAAGTAAATCTTTCAAAATCACGACACTGATGTACTGGTTTAACTCAACCATCATAATTAATCAGAAAATTTAAAAAGCAAATTTAAATTTTACTATCTCTATTAATATGATTTTTATGGAATTCAAATAAAGGAATTCATATTTTTAAAATAAAATCTAGTGGTATATTTCAAACTATAAACAAATCATTTTAAAAATTCATAAAATTGTATATAAAAATATACATATAAAATTAATACATAAATTTTAAAATGCATAAAAAAATATGATAATAAATATTGTATAACATATAAATTTTGTGTGTTTAATAATACAAACTATCTAAAATAAATATCCTATAGTTATAAATTAAGTTTTAATAATAAAATAAACTAAAAACTATATAGAATTATAGAAATATAATTCAATAAATAGTGAAATAATATTTATATTATCAATTATTAACTACATTCTTGAATGAAGTTTAACTTATTTTATATTATGCCCTGATTCATTGCCTCCATTGTAAATGCCTTTATTATATTTCAATGCTTTGCATTCCCTTTATAAGATTCCATCAATGATTTAATAAACATTTTATGTATATCATTTCAAATATGATTAACTTCTTTTGTCTATCCAAATTTATTACATTTATTTATGCATATAATATTCACTGTTTTGTTCTTTCCTAGCATTTATGTTGTATGACTATATATCAATTAAACCTAGTTGTTTACATATTACACTTCCTTTAATGTAATGAATTACCTTAATAACCTTGCCTATTTTGTGGCTCTTACCAATTTTTTCCCTTTGGGGTTCTTTAAAAATTTAGGATTGCTCCAATGTTTCTCTCATTTGGGCTTTTCTTTAAACCTTTAAGATGTCTCCTAATTTGCTTGGGTCCATTTGGTTATTCCCTTCACATTTTGTATTTCCAAATTCATTATTTTGTAATCTTTCATGCTTCCTAATTATTCTTTCCAAAATTTACATATGTAACCCTCATGGAATCTTAAACCATTACTTTCACATATTAGCTCATTTAAATCTTTGAATGCCTCCTGACAACCTTTTCTTTAACAATTTATCAAGTTTGAAAACTATCTGATAATCATTCCCAATGATACTTTCTTTAAAATTGGAATATACTTACTATTGCTAATAAATTCCAATTTGGTTTCAATGGTAGTATGAGCCTTTCAAATCTCAATATATTAAAAATTTCAAATTTCCTAATTTAATATTGTTTTCCCAAAAATCAATGTTATTCAAATATTGCAAATTATTAATCTTCCATATCCTCTAAAATTTGCTCCCATTTCAACTAATTTTAAATGGGAACAATCTCTTAACATTCCACTCCCTTATCAGTTATATGTTCTGAAAATGGAATGTGTCATTGCATTATTCCATTAAATTTTTGAACAAATTTAAATTTTTACATTCTACTGTTATCAAAAATTCAATAATTTTGTACCAGAATATCATAAATCATTAAATTTCTAAATTTACTCCATTCTTTCATCTGGGTATAAAAACATCCAATGTTATTAAAGGACTTATTTCCTTTGTTTAGCCATAAACAATTTTATCTATTAAATTAGACTTATCGTAAATTATTTAGGATCTTGATAATTTATAATTTACTTACCAATCTTTCAACTATTGGGTAATGTTTTAAATAATTGTTCCTTGGAATTTCCCATCAATAAAACTGTTTTCTTATTATATCTTGTGCCCCTTTATTGTTTATAAAAATTTCTCATCCAATCATTAAGTCCTATATTATTTGATTTAAAATATAATAAGCC
Organism: Protopterus annectens; assembly: GCF_019279795.1. Lineage (NCBI taxonomy): Eukaryota > Metazoa > Chordata > Ceratodontiformes > Protopteridae > Protopterus > Protopterus annectens. The sequence continues at coordinate 1,850,896,505 of NC_056743.1, read as the reverse complement.
CACTCCTGGGTTATGATATCTTATTATTTTTCTATAAAATAAGCCATCTTTTGGGGTCATTTTCTTGCTTTTTCCATATTTTAATATTTTTTTCAATAGATATATTTCATATAATTTTCCAAAATTTCAATTGTTAGAAGTTTATATATTCTATTCTAATAAGTTTTCCCGTATCCTTAATTAATTTTATATTTCAAATCCTAAATAAATTAAGCTTTCCACTATCTTTTATTTCTTATTTATTCTTAAATTTAACCAATTAGGTTTACTATTCTTTGATTTAAATTTGCACAAATTCAATCTCACTTGTAAACTTAACATTTTTGCCTAAAATTAAATTAGTTCTCCATTTATATAATCCCTTTTAACCCTCTATTATTTCTAATCTACTTAAATGAATATGATAAATTCCATCATCCTTTTATTCTACACTCTCTAATTAATGTGTTATTCAATATGCTTCGCTTACCACTAATGTGGAAAATGGCTGGAATCTCATTAAAATTCACGCTAAAATTTTTAGATTTTTTCTTGAATATCCTCTTAAATTATGGCCTAAATACCTAAATATGTTTTTTCTTATATAAACCTAAATCTTAGTTTTCCCCACTTGTTATTGTTCTTATAATAAAAATGTTCATTCATTTCCTTTACCACTCATATCCTATTTTAGTATGGATTATCATATTTCATTATTGATTTTAATGATTTTCATCCTATATTTAGTAAATTTTATTTGCAATCACCATAATAAGCTTCATCTTAATTTAATCTGATTTAATGCTAATTTAAACCCAAAATTTTAAACTTAGTCTTTTTAATTCGAATTTGATAATAATCAAAATTCTTACCTTAGGACTATTTTTCCAAAATTTATAAATTTAACTTGTTATCATTCTAAAAATTTTACCAATGTTAATCTCTTCAAAATTTAAAATTTTAAAAATTTTCCTTACATTCCTATACACTTCAAAATTGATGGAAAATGTTAATCAACTTTCTAAAATTTCCCCTTTCAAGGTCTTAATAATTATTTTAAATGGGTTTTCCAAAGTAAGGTTTTCGCTAAATCACATTTAATAGAACGGAAAAGTACCTTTGGGGCCAGTTCATGTTTTATATCCCTTTCTAAACTGAATAACTTAAGGCTGTCCTGTTAATATCAAACTCTGTGACTAATAAAGGTCAAGCCCATTTGCCCAATGTTACCATTCGTAATTATCTATGGTTAAAATTTAGCCCGTCAAACAATTGGTTTAAAATTTTTGGTGTGAAGCAACATGCGTTGTTTTAAACTGCAACGCATTCCGCATACAATATCCTCCTTGTCTTTAACGTATGTGCACTTAACTCCAAAACTCTATGCTGACATAACTCTCTCTTTCCAAATGTGCTAATTAGACTAAAATTATAGTTAGCACTAACCTACTCTCCAAAAGGTTTAATTATGAATCATTAGCATGACCAGGGAATCTTCAACCACCTAATTTAATATAAACCGAATCAACAGAGGAACCTGATCTAAATGTAAAACTCAAAGATGACAATAATTATTCTTACACAAACAACATTAAGTGATTCCCTTTTTGTTCAATTTATCTACAATTAAAATGTTCTTCTATTTTACTCATCATGATTCATTAGACATAATTGCAAAAACCCTACTTAATTATCATCATGTTAATAATGAATATTTATTAAAATTTACAGGTAATATTCATTATTTGCAAAAGATTCTGTGATATATACACTATGCCATAATTCATTCTTATAAAATTCATATAAAATTTATAAAAAAATAATTATAAATGTAACATATAACAAATTTTTAAAAATTATAATAATTGATACATAATATTATATGTATAAATGTGTGTATTATATAATACCTCCTAATTTAAATTAGGATGTTTAATTATAAAACTCCTAAAAGTACATAATTGACTATTTTAAATATAATCAATAAAAATTACATAACTAACTAACTTTAATACATTAATCATTTAACCTTTCTTTAAAAAGGTTAATTTCAATTTAACGTGCTTTCACATTTAAAATTTGGGGCACAATCCCTATATTATGAAACTAAAACTATGAAATTTCCCATTGGTAAAAGTCTATCATGCAATTATAAACAAATTTCTTTTTCTATGATGTCATAAAGCTTTTTAATTCATTTTTTTTTTATTATGTCATTGATTATGTTCAATGTTCATTTTTCATGTAAATTGCATTTGCATTAATGTATACCACTTTTCATAACAATACCTTCTGATTTAATATAGTTTAAATAATACATCCACCAATTACATGTACCTGGATTATAATTTCCTTTGCATCTTCACATTAAACTTTTGATTTGGGCTATTTTAGCATTTAATTTTTTATTTGCTGCTCCTTGTAAAAACTTTAATGGTTTTTAATTTCTCTCATCCATGTGGTGTGTATTTAATGCTTCTTGATATATCTTATGCAGGGAGGTTTATTTTTGTACACCTAAATGTTCAAGCATTATTAGCTATAAACATACATATGAATTTTCAAAATCCTTGCAAGAATACTGAATACTAAGCTATTTTATTATTCCAGTGATACCTTTATCCTAAGCATTTCCATTGATACATTTTGAACATAGGTATATTCCCTTTTTTGTTTTAAATATAAGTGATTTTAAATTGGATATAAAATTGTATCATGATTAATATTAAATCGGATTATAGCTGTTTATGTAATTAAAATCCAAAGTTTATATTGAAGTTGTATCATATTCAAATTAGTATGAATGGGGAAATATGTTCAATGTTAATTATCAAATATAAAGGGTTTAAGAAACAATGTAGGGTGACACAATATGAAAAGTACGCTTTGGAAACATTTAAGGTATATAATAACACCCAAACCTTAATGAAAATTGAAAAGGAAAACCCAATGGATGCAGAGAAACATTAAAAGGACATCCTAAATGTGTTTTAAGACAGCCCCAAACATGAAAAATGGTATTGGTAAAGCCCAAATAAAAATGAACAAGGGTAATCAAAGGGTGAACATTTCATAAACAAATAGGAAAGAGTAACATATAATTAAAAGGAAGGTAAATTTTAAGAGGTTAGATATATTATAAATGCAGAAATTAATGGAAAAAAAACAGGTTAAAGTAATACATTAAAAGAAATGTGCAAAAATGCATTGAATTCTTAGAAAGGGAAAATATAAGTTTAATTTATAGAACTTTAAATAGGGAATTGAAACTTAAATTGAAAGTATAAAAATTAACTAAAAGAACACCGGGCTTGGGAAATGAATCTACAAGTATTGGAAAACCTTTTTTAGCCCTTGCGTAGGTTAGATGTAAGTTATAATTGCCTATTGAATCCTCATAAAAGTAGTCTAATTATCTACTATTTATTGAAGTATCTTATAGTTTACAACTATTCAGTATATGTAGATTTTTTAGGATAGTTTAGTTATATATTAAACACACCATACATTTATACACTATAGGAGGATATTTATGTATCAGTATATATGTGTATGCATTTTTACAAAAATATTTATGTATGTTTACACATATTTATTATATATATTTTTTTTATATACAATTGTTATATGTACAGTTTTATAAGAATGATTTTATATGTATAGTTTTAGTATATATATTCATCATGGAATCTTATTTTAGCAAATATGAACTTTTTAAGCCATTTACTCCAGAAATGTCACCACTAAAAAGCATTCATTATGTTATACAATGATTATATACCTTTAAGTTTTTTTTGGCGCTTTTTTGAACAATTATGTACTTAATTAATCAGTGGATGAGTATAAATAGGAAGATACAGCAGTTTTTAATTGTTCTGATGAAGACTGTGATACAGTTGAAAGCGCTAAACCAGTTACTATTGTGTCATGATTGTGTAATGAATAAATTTATTTGTAACATCCTTGTCGTACGAGCAGTGATTCAACTTCAGCACATCAGGTTTGGTTACTGTGTTGGCTCTCTTTCGTGTTTTCCACAGCACAGTGTTGAAAAGAAAATAATTCCCAGTACTGTTGTAAGGACTCATCTATGAATATCTTACTGGTTTCATATTACATTCCTTCAGGCTAAGTAGAAAAAGCCAAGCTGTTCTTTTATTTTTTTTACTTTTAGTTCACACTTGTTCTATAATTTGCTTTGCTGTTTTTGAGTGATGATTTCAATTTAAATCAAGCGTAATCACTATTTTTCCTGGGAGGCCACTTCTGTTTTTAAGTGTAGCATTTTATTTATTTATTTTATTTTACATTTGCTAACTGTGAAAGTCCAACTGGACACAGGTCCATTTTCAGTGGCGTACCCCTGGAGAGTATGTAAACTCCAAAACAATATACATAAGTATAGAATAACAGGAATTTACATGGAACATTTGTTTCATTTTATGAGAGCTTTCATTGCATACACACAAGGAGATGATACATGTAGTATGGAATACAGTAAATTAACAGCTCATACAAAAGTCAAACATTCAGGTGTAGAGTATCAAAGGACATCTACTCAAAAGACCTAAAAAGAGGCGGTATTTTGTATTCATGAAACTGACTGTCTGAGAATAATTGGGGTACATAGAAGTTACCTTTTTAAGGGTTAATTTTGGTGAATGTATTTCTGAGTATAGGTGCCAATTATACTTGAAAAAAATGGTTTTTCAGGAGTTTTTTAAACTAAGTAGTGGATGTGATAGAGATTGTATGGCTTGGTAGGATGTTCCATTTTTTGGCAATGGTGCTGACAAAAAGGGATTTGTCAACATCATTATTATGCTTGATGACTTTTATGAGGTTTCAGATGCTGGATCTAAGAGTTCTAGTGGGGATGTGTGGTTGCATGAATTACTGTAGTGCAGGGGTTAGGTTGGGAAAGTAGTAGAGTTTGTGAGCAGTGGATAGTTGGTTGAGTATAGCATGGCGAGGTAGCTCCAACCAGTTGACTTGCTTAAGTGACAGACAGTGATGGGACCTATAAGTGGATTCGGTAGCAAATTTAGCAATTTTATTGTAACAAGATTCCATTTTATTTATGTCAGTTTGCTGGAGATTAGATAAAATGGGAGAGGCATATACACGGATGGATAGGAGATGGGTCCTTACAATAGTTGCTTTGGTGTTATTAGTCATAAAGTTTTTATTCCTAAAAGGGAGTCCAAGTTTTTTGTTAACCTTCTTGATGGTTTGAGCAATGTGGATGCTGAATTTAAGATTGTTGTCAATTTCACTACCTAACAGTTTTGTGTGTGTGGTAGAGCTGATCTGAGTGCTGTCTTTGGATTTGATGGAGAAGCTATCACTTAGGGGTGGTGATTTTCCTGGGCCATATATAACAAGTTTGTTTTTTTGGGATTGAGAAGAACTTTGATATTGGTGAAACATGTTTCTGTGAGGGTGAAGTAGTTCTGGGTTAAGGATTGAAGTTCATGTAGTGTGGAGGGGGTGTCATCTGCATATTGCACTACTAACACAGATGGTGAGGATAAAGTGATGTGGTTAGTATATAAGCAGAACAGTAAAAGGGACCGAGAATAGACTCTTGAGGGACTCCTATGGTAACTGGCAATGGGGGGGATAGTTGGTCTTTTCAGAGAACTGTTTGCTGATGGCCATATAGACTGCTGTTGTTAAAACCAAGCAATAGTGAGGAGGGGCTTATGTTTCATGCGCAGATAAAGAATTGAGAAGAATGCTGTGGTTAACCATATCAAAGGCTTTTGATAAGTCTAAGAATATGGAGGATGCAAACAGTCCATTGTTTCTGTGGTGGTTAACTAAATCTATGAATGATAGGAGGGCTGTGGTGGTGCTGTGAGATGGTCTAAAGATATGTTGTGAAGCAGAGAAAAGGTTGTTATTTTTGAGGTGTTGCATTAGTTGAGCATTCTCAGCTTTATACCATCCAGCGGTAGCTTCAGAGTCACAAGGTTACATAAGCCACATGCTGATTTATTTATTTATTTATTTTAATTACCTACTCTGGTTGTGTTTTTAGTACTTATCATTACATGCATTTTGTGATGATGAAGTGACTTCTTTAGGCCTTTCTAAATGAAGGTTGCATGTTGACAATGTGAATAGCATATTCTTCTCCATTTTTGTATTGTCTAGTTTTTTATGTCTCACATTAAGCTCTTACACATACTAAGACTTTTGTCAACTTGATCAAAAGCCAGTAAATGAGAAACTTCAAATTTATTTATGTGAAAATCAAAGTAGCAGAACTGGATCTATATTACCATGTCGACAAGGCTGTTCATCGAACGCTCTTATGTTGATACATATACACCAGTATACCAAGATTTCGAATGATCATAAAAGTGATTTTTTTTTTCCCCAGGGGAAAAAAATCAGTGAGCCAACAATAAACAAAACAAACCAACAGACACAATGAAGTGGGGGGGGGGGGCTTCACCTTCCTCACATCCTCAACCCCTCTTCATAAATATACCAACTCCAAAATCACAATACAGTGGAGGAAATGGCAAATTCCCGACAATGAGCAAGAGATTTTTTTCCCTGGGAAAAAAATCACTTTTGTGGACATTCGAAATGTTGGTATTCCAGTGTATATGTGTCAACGTAAGGGCGTTCAATTAACAAGCATGTCAACATGGTAATATAGACCCGCAGAACCATATACATTTCCCCATACTCATCAACAATCCTTCAATCCGCTGACTCCAAGCCACAGAAGCTCACAAAGGCTGTATATTTCACATAAAAAGTTTAATCACACTCAAAAACAATAAAAATTAGCACTTTTGATTTATTTCAATGAATAAGTCTTCTTCAGACAGCCCCTTTACCTCACATCCTGCTTTAAATACATAAAGATAATAGTCACATGTTTAAATCCATTAAAGGAAAATCAATAACAAATCAGAGAAATACTTCATCTTTAAAAGAGGAAGACTTATTCATTGAAATAAGTCGAAAGTGCTTATTTTTATTGTTTTTGAGTGTGATTAAACTTTTTATGTGAAATATACAGCCTTTGTGAGCTTCTGTGGCTTGGAGTCAGCAGATTTGAGGAATTGTTTTAGTTTGCATTGTTTCAACAGTTCATCTTCCAGTCCTTGTCAGAAAGCATAGGATTAGAATTAACAAAATGTTTAGCAGTAGTTATATTAACTAAACCTACAGATGCTGGGCAAAATTTGGGAAGAGTATATAAATCTAACTGCCTTTTTAGAGGCTGAAGACTATCAGGAAAAATGCAGATAGACACACATCCTCCAGAGCTGATGGACCTGGGAATGGTTGAAGGTTCTGGAAATTCCTTCTGTAATAGCTCATAGTATTTTCTCAGGGACTGAGAAACCTCAAGAGTTCAACCATTGAAAATCTTGCACATTCTGCAAATAGCGAGAAGTCCCTACATGGAGAATCTTAAACTGATCTCTTCTCTGAGTCTGAATCAGAAAATTGAGGAGAAAGCCCTATATCTGCACATTCATCTTCCTATCAGAATCTCAAATCTCTTCAAGAAAATAGATATCCCTCCTTTTACCAGAAACCACCTTATAAGAAGCATTAATGGCCTGAACTAAACCCTGAGCTTTACCGAATAAGCTACTCCTGTCTAAGGAAATTTAAGAAGATGAAGATTTATGTTTAATCTTTTATTTAATTTTGAGAGGAAAATGGGGCCAACAGTGTTATTAATGACAGTAGCAGCTTTCTCCAGGGAAGCATGTAACATTCTGACTAAACAGAGAAGTCTTACCTGTTCCCTCTCCTAGGATTGCTAGAGTGGCTCTCCCTTGCCTTTGCAGAGGACGTGGCTAATCCCAGGTCCATAGTGGCTATAGGTGGAATACCAGAGGGATTTGGGGCAAAAAATGAGGGGTCTGAGTGCAACAATTAGCCACAGCAGAGTCACTCACCTGCAACTGATGCTGTTAACTTGCCTTGAAGGCAGGGGCTGTTTGCTTAACTTATTCTTTTTGGGGTTGGAAGAACTGTCCATGGGACTGGTGGTTTGTTCCATTATCAAGTTGAAAAGTATGCCTTTTTCCCAAGAAAAGCAAACAGAGCTGATAAAAAAATTTAAATCTTTAAAAGTCACTTTTTCACACAAAAAGACAGTAAATGCACTTTGTCAGCCCCCAAAAGTAAAATAAACACATTTTTCCACAGAAAAAATGGTTTTCCATTACTTTAAACAGCTTTTAAAACTGAATTCAGTTTTATACAATTAAATCTCATGACAGTCCATTAAAACAAACTCCTAAACAAGAAAATAAATTTCAAACAACCTCAAGTGAAAAGATTTATCCATGTAAGTGAAGTTATTTACCCAGCAAAGGAACAGCACAAGCCACCCATCAATCCTTGAAAGCCTACAGTTGAGAACTCTCTTCAATGGCAAGAAAGCTCTGAATGGCCTGTCTCCCAAATTTGTCTTTTTAGTCACCTCAGCTCAAGCTCACTGATGGTTTGGGCACATGGATGGTGCCCTAAAGTATTGCAAGCTGGACAGCTGTTATATCGTTGGCACAATATAACACTGCAGCAGTGATCACTATGATGAACATTTATAACACTACATTAATCATGCAGTCATTGCTTTTTAAAATCAAATCAGATCTTTAACATTCTAAGAACATTTATGTGAATAAAGACTTTCAGTCTTTAGTATCATGATCAGCTCTTGAATTGTGTATACATTTTTTCTTGTTTGTTTAAATGGTCTTTCAAGGTTAGAATGTTTAATTTATCTGCTCCCTCTGGACTTCATTCTTCATTTTGAGAGACTTCTGGTTACACAGATACTTGTGAAGGTACAGCAGAAGCACAATTTTCATAGATGGCAGTTTCTGTCATGGTCGTAGCTGACCTTTGTACTCCTGTGTTTTCCCAGCTAATATATGACAAGTTTAAAAATTATTGCCCTAGCTTGGTTTCTTCTGTACAACTGGCCATTGTATTCTTGTACCCCATTGGATCTTGGTTCAGCTTCCTGACCAATATCTATAGTTTTAGGATGCTGATGTTGATACTTGGCAGGACACTGAGTATTCATTCTGTTTCCTGTCAATAATTCCATACTTTTGAATCTTCTGGAGTGCTTGTCATAATGAAACTACTGCTTTTTTTTTTATTTTATTTGTTTATTTACTGTATATTAACTTATTAAGTGAGTTAAACAAAGTATCCTTTACAGTCATTGCCTAGGTTAGTTACCACTGACCACCATATTAACGCTACAATTTTAGTACATGATGCAGTGTTTACACAGAATGGGATACAAAATACTATGTTGTTTGTAGAGCAAAAAAATTTGAGCTGAAGGCTTCTGGTGCTTTGAGACTTTCAGCAACCTAATCTGTACAAATTATGACAAACATACCCACATAAATAAGACCTAACTACTGTATTGGATTACAGAATAAATGTGTTAACTAGATTGAGGAAACAGTTTAATGTATAACTGCTGTGTTCTTTTAATTTTTCTCCTGAATTTAAAATACTTTATATTGCATTTGGAATCATGTGGAGTTGCATTTCAGTATGCTGGTATGATTTAGGGAAAAAATCCACTCTGGCTAAATTAAAAAGTGGGTTTAACTGGCATTATGCTTTTTTGGTTCTGTAATGAGTACGGTGAGCAGGTATTTTGGGAAATAGTCTTCCAAAATAGGGCAATATTCACTGCTCAGTTATTGGAACATTAAAAGTTCAAATGACAATTAGCCCTAGCAGTTGTAGTAATCTAGTAGGCGTTAGATCACATCATAGTTTTGTTGTATGTCACTGGTTAGGTTTATAAATCTAAATATGTTACTTTATATTTAACATCGCTAATACCTTAACCTTATTCTCTACCATTATCAAGACAGTAGCCAGTGATTTATGTTTATTATTATTATTCCCATTATTAACATCACTAACCTGATGAAGGAATATAATTCTGTAATGGAGTTTTCCCATATTCCAAAATGCAAGAAACATAATCCCTATAGAAACTGCTAGCACACTTTTTCATTAGGTGTTTAATTGACTGGAGAGTTCTCTCCACCTGTCCTTTAGACTGTGGCATCTTGGACTTGAAGTTATATGCTAAACTCCCACAGTTTCTCAGATCTCTTAAGTTCCACACTACTAAACCATGGCCCACTGTCTGATATGACAAGCTCAGCTATGCCTCAGTCTGAGAGGCAAACATCAGTGCACAGTCATACTGCTATCTGCAACATGTTAATGTAACAGATTCAAGCAGCTTAGAGGGTGAGGTTTGGCATAATGATTAAGGTCTTTACCTGACATTTACAAGGTACACGGTTTGCTTCTGATCTTTGGCTATTGGCTAGTCTTTTAATAGTCTGCAGACTGATAGGCTCGTACTTACCTATGAACCTAATATCAGGTACATTGTTTCTTTAAAACTGAAAAAAATTGCAGAGCAGTTGTTAACATTACCCTGTGCAGATGCAGACATGTTGAATCTCAGTTTTCACCTGTAAAAACAACCTGTGAAATTTCTTGAGAAGTTAGTTGCATGACAAGACACCGATATGCTCACAGAGGAGCACTTCTACACATGAATGTAGCAATTGCCTCAAATTTACTGACACCCATGTAATAGCAATCCAATGCAGTGTGTGAGAGATGCAGTTACACAAGGATACTGGGGGCAATGCTGACACATACAGACACTATTAATATCAAACAGGTTGCCAGAACCACACATCATGTGATACCTGCCACACATACAACAGATCAAACTCATAGACCCACATATTCTGAGGTTCTTAAAGTAATACACCCCCACCTCAAAGGCATCCCAGATGCAGCTATAACAATATGTACCCTCAGCAACACCACAAAAATGCAGCATCCATCTATTAGACTTAGAGCTACACCTCAGTGTCTTAACTCATAAGCCTATATGGAAAGCCTCCACACAACCCACAATTGTAGTCACAGGAGGCCCAGTTGTGAGACACACTGATGCACCACTCACCTGGATGACTAGTGTTATGGTAAGTTGTCTATCATGGGCCAGGATCTGCCACATAATTAATGCATTCAAGTACTTGCACCACAAGTGCACATATGGCAAAGTCATAGCAAATGTAGGAGTAATTTATCTGAGATGTACCTACCTGGGCTATATGTAGACAAACCAAACATAATCCAGAAAACTTGAGTCAGGGCTGGTATTTCACCTGTAACCCACACAATATAACTGACAGGAAACAGAGTATAAAGGATTAGACAAGATAAAATCACTTTAGCTTGCAGATCAAGGAGACCGTCTTTCTGGTGTCCTTCCTGTGGGAGGAATAAAGATGCCTTGTTGAAATTATAAGAAGTCTATTCAGTTAAGTAGGTAGATTAATGAGTTTTTTTTGTTTAGAACTAGGTCTATAAAGTTTGAATAACTCATTGCTAGACCTTAATAAGACACTCACAGGTCATTACCCTAATAACAACCTATGAACCTATAAACATGTGTCTAACTCCTATTCCATAGATGTCATGCTAGCAGATAAAGCACTATCATTTTTCATTGATTGATGTTATTGGACAATGTTAAACACATTATAGGTTGGCATGACTTTTTCTGACTGTACTGGAAATCTTGGCCAGTACATAATAAGCCATGCACTTTCATTGTACTTCACTAGAGCAAGCTATGACTAATTTATCCTCTTAACCATTTTTTGGTTAAGGGCTGCAGAGAGCATCCATGCCTTACCAGGCTATACTTCCTTCCACACATTCTGATCCCAAATGAGGTCAGAAAGACTAGGGAGGTGGAGTCTCCATCTTCATTAAGGACAGGCACACCTCCAGACTGGTTTGCCAGCATGGTGCATTGGAATTACCCCAGGTGCAACTGACAGTTGTCAAGACACCCATCCAAGTTATAGCCAGTAATAAACCCCCCCTCCATGACTCAGGACACCCACTTTTCCTACCTCGACCTACTTGACATCATCAAGGTACCCACAACCCCCTGATCCTTGGTGACTTCAACTACCCCACCATAGACTGAGTGAACTATTCCTGCACTAATGCACTCACCCAATGATTCCTTGACTTCATCATTTCTAATGCACCAGACCAGCTCATCTCATCTCCCATAAAGAAAGATAACATTCTGGACTTGGTTCTCACCAACATGGACAACTGCTGCACCACTCCCATAGTATGTTCTTCCTTGGTGAGATCAGATCATTGGTCTGTCTCATTCAAAGTTTCTATCCCAACTGTTACCAGGCTAAAAGACTTCTCAAAAGCTGACTACACCCTCCTAAGGGAGGGTATCAGTAGTTTCACACCACTGCCCCCCTCAGAGGATGCAGGCAACTATGCTGAACAGTATGCCAGTGCAGTATACAAGCACCTGTACAAGTGCATGGACTCAGCCATACCCAACAGAACTAAAACCTGCTCCTCAGGGAAACATAAACCTGCCTGGTGGATATCCTCTATCAACAGGCTTTGCAACAAAAGGAAGAAACTGTTGTCCAAGGGTAAAAATGAACAAATTCCAAACTGGAAAACCCCCAACTCCAATTATGAACTGAAACTAGCCTCTGAAACAAAGGGAAACCACAAACCCTTCTTCAGTTACATAAGGAACCTCCATGGCAATGCCCAGGTTTGTTCCAAATTAGTACTTAATGGTACAACTTACACTGATCCTGTTGACTTAAGTCAACCTGCTAGCTGATAAGTTCATCACAAACGTCACCTGCTATCTCTCCCAAAAGTCCTTTCAGCATCCCAATACCAGTCCTGCACCTTACATCTCCATAGATCAAGTGGTAAAGCCCCTATCTAAGACAAAGAACACAGCATCCATGAGACCTGATAGTATCCCAGGCTGTATTCTGCATCATCTCCAGCAAGAACTAGCTTTGCAATTCAGCACCCTATTCAACTACAGCCTAATTAAAGGCTTCATTCCAGCAAAGTGGAGAACTGCCATTGCCATTCACTTGCACAAAGGTGGTGCCACTACTGACCCTGGAAACTATTGCCCCATCAACTTGACATGTCTGATCTGTAAAGCCATGGAGTGTATTATTATGGATCTCATAAACAAGGACATAGGCAATCTCCAAGCACTTGACCACACCCATTTCAGATTCATCAAGGGCAGATCTTGCCTGTTGAACCTGGTTGACTTCTTTGAGACTGTCACCAAGGCCCTGGATGAGGCAAAGTCAGTACATACAGCTTATCATGACTTGGCTAAAGCCTTTGACATAATCCCCCATTCAGGCAGCATCAAAAATCAAACACTTCTTGGCATAAATCCTATCTCATCAGGTGGGTGGCCAACTGACTTACCGATAGGACCCACAATATTAAAATAGGTGCCTCCACCTCCAACAGCAGACCTTCACTATTGGTGTTCCCCAGTAATCTGTCCTGGGACTCTACTGTTTGGCATCTACTTCTCTGAGGTCTGGGCAAAGACAAAAGGCCAGTGACTGGCCAAGTTTGCAGATGAATGTAAGTTGGATGCTGTCATTGACTCCCCAAATGATGTTAATATACTGCAGTAGGGTCTCACAGCAACAAATGACTGGTGCCAAAGTCATGGCCTTATGTTAAACGCAAAAAAAAATTATTATCATATCATTCAGCAAGCACATCGCCTCTACTGATTACAACATCAACGGCAACCCCCTAAGCACACAACCAGGATTGAGAGACCAGGGTACTCAGGTTGCTGATACCTGGACTGTGTTTAAGCCTCTGTGTTTGGCCACAAACACCTTACTTCTGGGCAAAAAAGGAAGTTTCTTTTGCTCCAGGAGAGTGGGGAGCTCTGAACAGCCTACCTGTCCTTGGAGGAATGGTTTCTGCCCAGAAACTGTAGTTTTATTGGCCATTTTGGGCTCATTTCTATCTCTTTAATCTTTCTGATATAAAAAACACATTTGCACGGTTTTTGTGTTTGTATAAGCTCAGCAGATCCTGCCCAGGTGTCCTGCAGAGACTTACAATGCCAGAGAGACAAAATGAGAGACTTTGGAGTGTTTAAGTACCATTTTTTGTTTTTTTCTTGTTGCTTATTGCTATTTCCACCTAAACACTCATTTTCTGGCATTTATTGCTTCTCAGAATGCTCATTTTACACTGAAATTGCATTTATTTTTGCCTGCACTTTAAAAAGTAATTTTTTGTTGTAGAATGTATTTTTTAACTGTTACTGGCTTCCCACTCAAGTGCAACAGCCATTACTACACTATAAAAGTGTTTTTGCATTTGTTTCTACTGATTTCTTGAAAAAAAATCTTTCTACTTTCCCACCTTACTAAGCTAGAAAAGTCCAGTTTCAGATACCTGCCGATACCTGGACTGTGTTTAAGCTTTTGGGCCAGATTCAGGAAGGCTTACAAATGAGTTTAAGAGAAAAAGCCTCCTCCTGTGGCCTCCCAATTCAGGAACAGCCCTAAAACCTCCGTAAGAGACAGCTAACACGCCTCTTACACGGACTGGTGTAGGTCAGCCAATACCTCATTTGCAGCTTGAAAGATATGCAAAATGAGGTATCTGAGCCGATCCAAGAAGCTCCAAACCAGTCTATAATCTTTGATCGGTTAGCTGCAGAAATGTACTCAGCTTACAACTATACATTTCTGCAAAATGAAAACTGAGCTATGTCAGCTTTCATAA
>NC_056743.1:1850837535-1850881332 GCF_019279795.1 Protopterus annectens | reverse complement strand
TTCTTACCACAATGACTCATGCTGATGAATCCAACAAAATCTCAATTGAGATGATACCACTGTCATAGGTCTTGTCAGAAATTGAAAGCCACAGGCATGAAGTGGAGCATCTGAGTATGGACAGCCAATCTGGTCTTAAATGTAAGCAAGACCAAAGAATTAACAGTGGACTTCAGAAGGACTCAGGAGATAAATCAACCTCTGGAAATTCAGGAAAGAGTGAAAAACCAATTCCTGATCTATCCTGGTCAACTCATATTAGCCACACCATGAAGAAGGCACAACAGCATCATCTGCACTTACTACATCAAATGTAGAGGGCAAACCTGTCTCAGTCCATCTTCAAAGCCTTCTACAGACGGGCCATCGAGACCATCCTCTCAAATAATGTAATAGCTTGGTAGAGTACCTGCAAAGCATCTGATCGCAAGGCTATCCTGAGGGTAGTAAGGACATCAGAAAAAGTAATTGGTTCCTCACTCCCATCCATGGATGATCTGCATGAGACTCGGTGTGTGGGAAGTGGTAGGAAGATAATGAACAATTCCACTCACCCTGCCCATGGCATGTACTTCCATCTTTCTTTGGGCAGGCAGTGTCGCAGCTTATACTGCAAAACATCTAGACTGAACAGGAGCTTCCCTCTATCCATAAGGCTGTTGAAGTTGAATGCCAGGGATGACAGTGAATATTAGATAAATATGCCACTTGCTGTATTGCCAGCCTGCATTTAATTGCTGGAACCTGTGTTCTGAGAGACTGCCTTCCAATCTATCTGCAAATATACAGAGCTGAGTATTTTTTTGGTTTTAGAGTTTGTTAATTGCTGCTTAGATCTCTGTTGAAACTGTTTTCTCCCTGTTCTGTGAGACTGTTTTCCAATCTATCTGCAAATATACAGAGCAGAGTGTATTTTTGGTTTTAGTGTTTGTACTGTTAATTGTTGCTTAGATCTGTGTTGAAACTGTCCCCCTCTATTTTCTGCCATGTCTTCAGTTGGTATAACTATTTTTTACTGCTTGTGTGTTATATAACTCAAGGATCACTTGCATAAAATTAGACCTGTTAGTAACAGCCTGCATTTAATTGCTGGAACCTGTGTTCTGAGAGACTGTCTTCCAATCTATCTGTAAATATACAGCGCTGAGTATATTTTTTTTGGTTTTAGAGTTTAATTGTTGCTTAGATCTCTGCTGAAACTATTGTCTCCCTGTTCTGAGAGACTGCTTTTGAATCCATCTACAAATATACAGAGCTAAGTATATTTTTTTGGTTTTAGAGTTTAATTGTTGCTTAGATCTCTGTTGAAACTGTCCCCCCCCCTATTTCTTGCCGTGTCTTCAGTTGGTATAAATGTTTTTACAGCTTATGTGTTATCTAACTCAAGGATCACTTGCATAAAATTAGACCTGTTAGTAAAAACCTGCATTTAATTGCTGGAGCCTGTGTTCTGAGTGACTGCCTTCCAATCTGTCTGCAAATGTACAGAGCTGAGTATATTTTTTTGGTTTTAGAGTTTAATTGTTGCTTAGATCTCTGTTGAAACTATTGTCTCCTTGTTCTGAGAGACTGCTTTCCAATCTATCTGCAAATATACAGAGCTGAGTATATTTTTTTGGTTTTAGAGTTTGTTAATTGTTTCTTAGATCTCTGTTGAAACTATTGTCTTCCTGTTCTGAGAGACTGCTTTCCAATCTATCTGCGAATATACAGAGCTGAGTATATATTTTTTTTGGTTTTAGAGTTTGTACTGTTAACTGTTGCTTAAATTTCTGTTGAAACTCCCTTCCCCCCTATTTTCTGCCGTGTCTTCGGTTGGTATAACTGTTTTTTTACAGCTTGTGTGTTATCTAACTCAAGGATCACTTGCATAAAATTAGACCTATTCGTAACAGCCTGCATTTAATTGCTGGAATCTGTGTTCTGAGAGATTGCTTTCCAATCTATCTTCCAATATACAGAGCTGAGTATATTTTTTGGTTTTAGAGTTTGTTAATTGTTCCTTATATCTCTGTTGAACCTATTGTCTCCCTGTTCCAAGAGACTGCTTTCCAATCAATCTGCAAATATTCAGAGCTAAGTATATATTTTTTGGTTTTAGAGTTTGTACTGTTAATTGTTCCTTAGATCTCTGTTGAAACTATTGTCTTCCTGTTCTGAAAGACTGCTTTCCAATCTATCTGCAAATATACAGAGCTGAGTATATGGTTTTTGGTTTTAGAGTTTGTACTGTTAATTGTTGCTTAGATTTCTGTTTTGTCCCACTCACCCTCCCTATTTCTGGTTTGTTTTAATTTGGTGGATTTTGCAGTTGAACGCCCCACTGTAGATTTGATCTGGGCCAGTCCCCCAGTCCCATCTAATTACCACATTCTACCTAATAACCTCTTCTGCACTTGCTTTTAGTCCTTTTTAATTTAATTGCATTTTTTAAACTGTGTTTGGTCTAATATTGCTACATACTCAAGTGCGCTAGCTTGCACTGCATGTGAATTGTTTTTACTACCGTTTTTGCTACATTTCTGTAAAAAAAAAAAAAAAACTAAGCCTGTTTCCTACCTTTCCTATAACTAGTGTTTCAGATATAGATTTGCTGTATCCAGGACTGTATGTAAGCTTCTGAGCCCCCAAGTCTTTCTGTGTTGGAGGGGAGCCTTCTGGCTTATCAGTGGGAGTGGTAAGCACTAGGTAACCTGTCTACCACATAAGGAGCGGCTCTGGCCCAGAATTTGTAGTTATTGGCCATTTGGGCAATCTTCCATCTCTCTCAACTTTCTGATTTGAAAGCCTGCATTTGCACTTGTTTCTGTCCTGTAACTCGTCTATTGCAGATACAGATTCTTAGTTTTAGCACTTAAATTTGCTTATTCATGCTCAGCACTTGTTCAGAACTTGTAAGCACTAAAGAAGCTACTAATTACTATAGCACTCAACCTTCCTCATTACCTAGAAGAAAACAGTTTTTGTACTTACTTTTCTCACTTGCTTAGAGAAAAACAGCTCTTGCACTCACTTTCCTCACTTTTATCTAGAGGAAAATAGTTTTTTATTCATGCATGTCCAAGGGTCAGCTCCCAGTGTTGTCTCCTGTCTATCTGATGAATCTGGGCACCTTGAGGTAATGTAGAAATTGACTCATGTACACAGACAACTCTCTCCTCTTACCACCCAACACTACAACCTGTGAAAAATGCACTTATCTAGCCAAATTGGAGGTAAAGCTCTCTCCAACCAAGACTGAACTTGACAGTCATGTGGAGAAGGTAAACATTTGCACCACACCACACTCATCACATAGTCTCACTAAATCTACATCACCAAAATCCACACATAGTAACACAAAAAAAATTTGCAGAGGCTCTCAGCAATATGTCTAAGCAACAGAGACCTCCAAAGCAGAAACGCAAGCAACTTCCATCCCCCAACACAACCCAAATGACACATAGCCCACAGACTTAGTATGCCACTCAACCACAGCCAATAAGGCAAAACAACATACCCAACACACTAGTCATAGATGACTCTATATTCAGGCACACTGATGTCCCACTCACCAGGCTAAACAAGGAGAAGGTTACTGTCAGCTGCCTGTTGGGTGCCAGGATCTGCCACATAACCCACACACTCGGGTCACTCCACAACATGTACAAATATGACTCTGTCATTGTCCATATTGGTGTGAATGACCTGAGACGTACCTCCCTGGACTACATGAAAAGAGACATGGAAGAGCTCTCCGATCTTGTAGCCCAGGCAGGTATGACCCTAGCCCTGAGTAGCATTCTGCCATCACCCAGAATGATACCGCAGTACAAGGACAAAATGATTGATTTCAACAATTGGCTAAGCTTCTGGTGTCATTCTAAGGGGATCCAGTATCTGTCTGCTTGGGATGACGTGGTTGACAGACCATGATGCTTTGCCACAGATGACCTGCACCTGTTGCCTCTGGGATTCTGGATACTGGCTAAGGCTCTTGCTGCCCCTACAGTGCCTTTTTTAGGGAAGGGTCAAATAACAATATTACCACCGTAACAGGAACAGGCAAGCAAAAACTGAGGGTAATGCTACTCAATGCTAGAAGTCTAAATCTCAAAATGCACTTGCTCGAGGCATTCCTTAAAGTGGAGAACATCGATATCTGTGCAGTGACTGAAACCTGGTTCAAGGCTCCAGAGAGCACCCCTGCACTACTAGGCTATAACTCATACCACACTTTTCGGCCATGTAACCTGGACCGAAACACCAAAGGCAGAGGTGTGTCCATATTCATTAAGGATATCCACACCTTCAGGCTAGTTGCTCAGCATAATCCATCCGAGGTTATCCAAGTGCAATTAACTCTGGCCAAAACTGCAATCCAAATTGTAGCTTGCTACAGATCCCTCACCATGCCCCAGGATTCCCACTCCTCTTTTCTTGATGTACTGGAAAATATTAGGGTTCAACCAAACAGCCTAATAATGGGCGACTTCAACTACCCCACCATTAACTGGGAAAACTACTCATGTACCAACTCCTTAGCTCAACGCTTTCTGGAATTCATAAACTCCAATGCCCTGGATCAACATATCCACACCCCCACCAGGGGCAACAATATCCTAGACCTAGTCATTACCAACATGAGTGACCGGTGTTCCACACCTGAAGGCAACTCCTCGTTGATCCGATCCAACCATAAGCTTATCACCCTTGATATCCACATCCCACCCCCCCCCCCCATTAAGGAAACCACAATAAAAAATTTCTCCAAAGCCAACTTCATGCTTCTTAAGACAGAAGTGGTGAACTTCATGACACCCATGCAGATGGACAATACAGTTACAACTGCCACATCCTACACAAATGCCCTCTATAAGCACTTACATGAGTGCATGGATCATGCTATCCCAAACAGAACCAAGATGCTATCCTCCAAAAAATGGAAACCAATCTGGTGGTCCCCTATCATAAACAAACTCTACAACAGAAGGAAGAAACTGTTGCAAAAGAGAGTAAAATCCCATGAGTGGAGGAGTTCCCTGGTCAGCCTCAGTAAGAAGCTGAGATCCCTTATAAGATCCTCCAAAGCTAGCTACGAAAACAAAATTGCCACAAATTCTAAGGATAACCACAAAGCATTCTATAGCTATGTCAAGAATCTTGATGGCAACACCCAGATCTGCTCTGAGTTACAGCACAATGACATGAAAATTACAGAACCAACGGATATTGCCAACATCCTGGCAGATAGGTTCCATGCTAACTTTACCCCCCCTAACCCCCTAAAGGGCCCATATCTATACAGGAATAATGCAGAGTCCCTGTAATCACAACTACGCAGGTATAAGCTGCACTCTCTAAAGCCAAAAACACAGCATCCATGGGACCAGACAACATCCCAGGCTGTGTTTTACATGAACTTCAGAATGAACTGGCTCCCCACTTAAGCACCGTGTTCAGCAATAGCCTCGCATCAGGCTTTGTGCCCACTGAATGACACAGCAACAGTTATCCCACTCCACAAAGGGGGAGCCACCACTGATCCCAGGAACTATTGACCTATTAGCCTGACGAGCCTGGTCTGCAAGGCCATGAAATGTATCATCATGGAACTCATAAACAAAGACATTCGTAACCTCCAAACTGTGGAACCCACCCAGTTCGGGTTTGTGAAAGGCAGATCATGCCTCTTGAACCTGATTGACTTCTTTGAGGCAGTCACCAAAGCCGTAGATGAGGGTAAGGTGGTTCACACAGCCTATCTTGACCTCGACAAGGCTTTCAACACCATCCCCCATTCTGGAATTATAACTAAACTCACTAAACTAGGTATAAATCCCTACGTCCCAAGATGGGTTGCCAACTGGCTCACTGACAGAACCCACACTGTAAAAGTTGCAGTTTCCAAATCTGACCTCAAAGCAGTGACAAGTGGAGTACCGCAGGGTTCCATCCTGGCACCTCTCCTGTTTGGTATCTACTTCTCTGAAGTACAGGCCAACACAGAAGGCCTCTGGCTAATGAAGTTCACAGATGACTGCAAACTAAGAGCCATAGTAAAGTCCCCAAATGATGTGGACATCCTACAGAAGGGCCTTGCTGAGACACATGCCTGGTGTCAGTGCCATGGCCTCAAGCTCAATGCAAAAAAGTGCAGTGTCATCTCCTTTGGTAAAAACTCTGTACCCATGAACTACCACATAGGCAGTAATCTACTTAACACCGAATGTGTGATAAGAGATCTTGGGACCCAGGTGGACAGTAGTCTCTCCTTTGATAGTCACATCGCCACAGTAGTCAGAAAGTCCTACGTGGCACACCTCATCATAAAAGGGTTCTCATCCAGGAAAAAAGAGGTCTTTGTTGCCCTCTACTCAACACTCATTAGACTCATTATAGAGTACAATGCCCCTTTTGGAATGTACCTCACAAGACTTCTGCAGCAACTGGAAAGGCCACAGAAGTACCTCACAAAGACGATTACTGGCCTCAAACAAATGCCCTATACTGACCGTCTCAACAAACTCCAGCTTTACTCCATAGCATATCGCCTACTCTGAGGTGATCTCTGCCTAACATATAAAGCTATGTCAAACCCAGAGCTGCTGAACATGCTACACCCAAAGAAATTCCAATCCCTCCAAGTTACATGCTCTAGGGACCTAAACCTTGTCACCACAATAAACAGGACATGCTGGAGGGATAGATTCCTTCCCAGAGACTTCCCATACTCTGGAACAGGCTACCCATCTATGTCAAGCAAAGTTCTTCATTAGCACTCTTCAAGAAAAATCTTGATGAGTGGATGGGAAATAGGAAATACACCCCGGGGATCACTTCTGTGTCTCTGCTGGACAGTGGCACAGGAAAATAACTTTCTTGGGTGGCATAAGCCAGGGAACCTTGTTTGCTAGGCTTACGTAGGCCCTTGGGCCGATAGCCTAGTACCTACCTATGAACCTATGAAGTATCCTCTATAGTAATCACTTTGGAAAACTGCTTCAATAACTGGTACAGTTAGCCTGATTTCTTATGGTATTGCTTCCTAAATATGCAATAGTCAGGAGTGAGTCACCACTCCATACATGTGCAATATGAACATCAGAACATATCATACTAAAACTGATGAGGTTTAATATTCTGAGCGATCACAGTGTGAAGTCATAATCTTGCAATACCCACCAGTTTAATATTGTCTAATGTCTTCTTGTCCAATTGTGGTAATTTATTGTGTTGTTAATATTTTAATTATTACCGTATGTGCATTAGTCTTACTGTCATTCAAACTATGTGTTTATTGTTGTGTCTTTCATGGGGACCAAAACATCGTAATTTTGTTCAGCTTGCACTGCTGTGTATATCTGATCGAGAATAACGTTTACTTTGACTTTGATTCACATAAATACTTCATTAAGAACTTCAAAACTGCATGATAAAAACAACCATGGCCATTGCTCAGTTCATTGAGTTATGGAATTTTCAAGATCTTGCAGATGTTATATGCCCTTTTTGGATCCAGGTTACAGCGTAAGACTTTCAACAGTAACATTACACCTGAATTAGGTGACCTGGGGATACTGAAAATGTTAGAAAACTGCTTTTTTTTGTTTGTTTTTTTGTTACATAAACTGCAGATCTGTAGTGTATGCATGTTTACATGTTGCTTCCCTCTTGAATGGGAGGGGTTAGTTGACAAGCAACTGTTGATTGGATGCCCATGCAAGCTGCCAGGGGCTAATATCCAATCAAGAATGCTGCCACTGTAATTTGTGTTATAGCAGGAGGTCTGAGGTGTGTTTTGTAGGAAGTGTGGCACAAAGACCATGTGGTTAGGTTGGGGACACTACCATCTTCTCTTTGTTATGTGCATTGCATGGGTGTAAGTAGATAGCATGAGTATCCTCTGTATCATTCAGTGTACTTGAAATGGGGAGCATCCCACATTTGTTTTTTGTTTGGTTGGTTTTTATTTTTTGGGGGGGGGTGGTAGGTGGAGGAAACCATATTAACTTGTTTCTCCAGGAGTGTGATTGCAATGGACCATGCAGTACCCAGGTCTGTGTTGTGTGACCTCTATCATGGGTGAGTCTAGTCTCCTTTCCTTACCTCCCTTGACAGATGATGGCTGTAGGAGAATGTGCGAGTTAACAGGCGTGAGAGGGGTCTGGGTTAAATGCCTTGCCTAATTGTGGAGGTCTGGTATTGCTTCCTGGAGATGTGAGGTAAACACATTGTTATTCTCTGTTTCAGGGATTGTTATTGAAGAGGTTGATCACAGTACATGTGTTTCTTTTATGGACTATTTTGTAATACATCCTTAACATGTTGGTGCATGCCTGATTTGGGAGGTGGGCTTCAGACATGTACATATAGAAAGCACTATGAGGATTATACTTGGGAGTATTGCTAACATGTTCACATCGGGCAGCTAACTTCTGCATTGCACCCATACTAAGGTCAGAGACCTTGCATCTATTATCTAAGGTCATAGGGCAAGCATACTTTGGCTGTTGTTTGTTGGCATAAGATGGCAGGAAACTGCACTGATGGGACTTGGTACTATGACACATACAGGCACAGACAGGATATAGATTTTCCCATCCACACTTATGGTGGAGGCAGTATGGCTACTATTGATAGCTGCTGACACACAAAACACATGCCATGCTCAAGATTTCCCTGTGTTTCATTAGCGTCTTTGCAGGTTATTGCTGCTGCTTGGTGTGGGTTAGGACTACACATACGACTACATCATACTGACTACCTCTGAATGGCAGGCACCTGTATGGGGCATATGCCTTTTCACAGGTAAGAAGTAACATAGTCTATGACAACACTGTTCTTAGCTGTGTGGTACTGAGATGCAGCTGGAAGGGGTGTAACCAATGGATTGCTTGCACATGCGTGTCATTACATTTACAGGTGCATGTGCCTGACAAAGACAAGGACAGGGAGAAGTTCTCTCAGCTAGAGAATGATATTGACTTGCAGACCCACAACAAAGATGTTTGGTGGATACTACAAACCAATAAGGAAGACTGTGCCTTTTGAGGGCTTGTTTGATAGGACCTTGTTGAGAAGGTGAATGCAGTAGATGTCTATAACTGAACTCATGATCAAGTATGATGTAAGACTACTAATATGACTCAGAAGGGATCCTAGTATCTCTGTCTTGGGGCCATATAAAATTCCTCATTACCAGAGGAGGACTCAACCTTGGTGCAGATCTTCACTAAGCACCTTAAATTTCAGTTGGCAATACATAACATACATTGCAACTTATCTGACTCTTACCCATACCTCTAATGAGCATGGCTGTTTTATTCTTGGGGCACATCAGAAATTTAGCAGCCATATCAATCAACACAAGTTATGATGCCTATATATTTTGCATGACATTCTGTTTTGTAGCTGTACTATCACTGGGATGTGTGTGCTTGAGAGGGGTGCATTAATATATTTGGTGGTATTTTATGTATTTCACAGGTGCTTCAGCATCAGAGTCATCTATTGTGGATATTTGCATTTCTGATATTCTGAAACTGCATGAGCCTGACAACCCAGTGCAATCTGATGGCACAGTGGAATTACTAGACATGGGTAATATGACAAGAATATCACCACCCCCACCCCCTTCATGGACACAGCTCCTGCGCAACCCACTTTTCAGTCCTAGGATGCCTCAGAAGACTAACACATCAGCACAGGATGTATCCTATTCTTCTATGGCAGAGTCACCCTGATTTGCTGATGGCTCCTTTTGGTGTAGGTAGGAAAGTTGTGGTTGGCATACTGGTGGTCAGCAAAGCCACGACTACTGCCTCTTTCTTGAGAAGAATGTCTCCATGGACACCCCACAGCATATATGTAGAGCTGTCATACAGGAACAGACATATATCACTACAGTCACAGCAGAACTCATTGGTGTGGTACATGATCTGCATTATGACCTTCAAGAGGGTCTGGCCCATGATTGCCAACACCAATGTCATGGTTACATGGCTGATCCTCCTCCAATTCTGGTGGGGTAGTCCACCATAGTTGGGCAGGGACACAGTCTAGGTCCTGTAGCCCCACCTCTGCATCTCCAATTAGTTATGAGGGTACGTTTGGATGCCACAGATGCAGACACAGATGGGGTGCTCATGCTTAATTACCCATAACACATCATGCCATTAATTTTCATGGAGCTCTCAACCTTCTGTACATGCTGCACATTGTGCCTCTGACAATCTGCAGTGAGGATACCAAAGTGGATAATGACATACATGACTGGTGCACATAACTCCTGAGGGTGTCCTAGAGTTTTTTCTTTCAGACCCTAGCATGGTGTAGCATTGTCTGCTGGAGATGCATCCATGCACACTCACAGACACCCATCACTACCACACACCTCTCCCCAGATACACCACACAGATACAGCCTCCTCTCTAACCAGTCTTCATGGCTCATCCTGGTCAACAGACCAAGAATCATACACTCGGTCACACCAAAAGCCATGCTGCAGCAGCACTTCCACAGCAACAACAGTTATGAAGGCACAAGAGGTCATAGCATGTCTGGTAACTGTCACATAGTACTGTTACATCTATCCAGGTGGTACTACCCTGAGACTCCTGGTAGGGGCAGCTCTCATGTGCAGGGCCACACATGAGATGGCCACTCACCTTCCATGCAAGCCCTGGACCTGTCCATGACAGTTAAATACAATGCTGTAACTACTGCTGAGACTGTGTTCCAGCAATTACACACACACACACACACACACACACACACACACACACACACACACACACACACACACACACACACACACACACACACACACACAACCTACACCCCTAGTGCTTCACACACTCAAACAACCACTGACAGTGGTCCATCCCAGCACCTTTTCTAGCAAACCTCTTTTCATTTTCTGTAGCACTCAGACATCTCCCTCTGAAAGGCACTGCATACTTGTGATCCCTATCACCTGTACAGATGATTTTATTTATTTAATTTATTTTATTCTATTACATTTGTTAGCCGGGAAAGTCTGATTGGGCCAGGAGCCCATTTTCAGTGCAGGCCCAGGGAGAAAAGCTCCACAACACTACAATTTATACATTGTCAGACACAGCATTTGTTCACTGTACAGTAATTTTAAGACATTAATACACAATTATATTTACAACAACATAAGACAGTTATGGCTGAAACTGATCCATAGAAAGCATTGTTGGACTTGAGACGTGATAAATTAGCCTTGTACACAGTTTGCTATAAGCAGTGTTGGCAGGGTAGCAAGCATGAGATTAATACAAGGAATATTTAGTTGAAGTGGGATCAGGGAGAATTTTTGGCAATAATGATGAGAATTACCTGGATGGGTAGGCAGTGCAGGGATTGAGTTTAGGAGGATTAGCCTGTGGTGAGGCAGGAGCAAAGCCAGTGGTTAGGTAGTCTATCAGTAGTTGTTTGAACTTGTGATGATGTGGATTTTTAACTATTACAGGGGGGAGGCTATTCCATAATCTGGTAATTTTATTGGAATAGAGACAGTCACCATGATAGTTATTAGATTTGGTGACCTTTAGTGAATTTATTGGAAGATCTCAGGGTCCTGGGGTTAAGATTTGTTTGGACAAGATTGGAGAGGGCAGGGCAGTTAGTGGGATGGTGAATAGTTTTATGGAGCATTGATAGTTGGTTGAGAGCCAGAAGGTTAGGGAGTTCAAGCCATTAAAATTGACTGAGCACAGTACAGTGGTGAGTCCGGCATGGGGCATTTAAAGCAAACTTATCAATTTTGTGATAGCAGGATTCTAGATTATTTAGGTCTGATCTGGAAAAAGTTGGTGAATATGTGGGAGCTGTAAAGGAGGGGTGAAAGTAGGTGAGAACGGGCTGTAGCAAGCCTGGTGTTGTGAGACGGGTATGGTTTGGCCCTATATAAGGTGCCAAGCTTAATGTGTACTTTTTTGATTGTTAAGAAGACATGTTTTTCAAAGATAGATTCTCATCAATTGTGACCCCTAGGAGTTTGGTATGAGTTGTGGGTTCGATCTTTGTGCCCTTTGAGGAGTAAATTGATAGAGGGGCATACCAAGGCTTGGATTTTTTGTTTCTGATTATAAGTTTGGTTTTGTTTGGGTTACGAATTAATTGATGATCTGAGAGGTATTTTTCTATGCTAGAAAAGGATGATTGCATTTTTATTTGTAGTTCTTGGGGTGTTGGGGCAGAGCATATAAGGGTAGCATCATCTGCGTATTGGATGGTTGTGGCTAATGTTGTTGCTGTGTTGAGATCATTTGTTAATAGGATGAAGAGGAGAGGGCCTAGTATCAAGGCTTGTGGGACACCGACAGAAATGGGGAGAAGGGGGGAGAGAGTATTTTGCCATTTGGTGGCCTGCTGCCCATTAGAAAGATAACTGAGGAACCAGGACAGAGAGGGAGGACAGATGATGATACCTGTGCCCTTTCCTTTGTACAGTGTTACATAAGTTGCTAATGTCTGATGTACCGTTTGGCTATCCTATGCAGGGGAAAGCAGAGTTTGCATGTATTAGTTTTACTGCTGTGCTTGCACTGCACAATGGGCCAAAGCATTGTGCCAGCTACTGCCTCTTTGCTAGTGCCACAGTGTACTGTACCCACCTCCAGCTAGCATATTTTTTCCTTGTTGTTCATCCTCTACTGACTCCTCACCTGGTTTCCACTGCCTGCTGTTATGTGGCATGTACACCCTGCAGTAGGACTCCCTGCTGAGAATTCCTTCTGATAATAATCTTATATAAAATGGTGCACATTGAAAATATTTTTGTACATGTGCCAAGGTCAGGTAGCAGCACACCACCAGATACATCCCACCAGTGAAGTATACCTTCAGTATCACAGATACATCCTACACAATGACCTGGAGTTGTGATGGGGCATAGTTGCAGGCACTGCCTGTGTCACTGTGGTTATAGGATGAGTGTCAATCATGGCTAAAGGGCATTGCCAATAAGATGTCCCTGATGAAATTCGCCCTTACAAAAAATTGTTATTGGTCACATCTGGGCCACATGTTGGAGTCATGGTAATGCCTGAATGCCCTGCATAGCATTGTGGATGATAATGTTCTCATTACTGACCATCTGGCAGTTAGTGAAGTCATAACCTTTATGATTTATATATCTTCTTCCCAGGTCACTAGCTGAGCCCTATATTTCAATGTGGGAGCAGTCAATGGCTCTCAGCACTTCAGGTAAATGGTCTCTCAAATAAATCCCGCATAGTGTTGGCACTGTGCTCCATGATACATGGAAACCATATATGCTGTCCCACCTGCTCAAATGAGAAATTGAGAAACTGATGGAGTATTCCTGATGTAGATGCCTGAGATCTCCACACTGTGTCAACTATTGGTTGTTGAAAGGTTCCTGTAACTAGTATATGTAAAGCTACACATATTTTTGTATCCAATGTAATGGATAATCCACAATTCCACAGGCCTGCTGATGAAACATATATATATATATATATATATATATATATATATATATATATATATATATATATGTGTGTCTTTCGGCTTTTCCCGGTTAGCTAATGAGATATATATATATATAGATATATATATAGATATATATATATATATATATATATATATATATATATATATATATATATATATATACCACTTGGTATCCTTATTCACATGAACTTATGAACTTGTCTACAATGTCAGTATCATGAAGGCTTTGAAATACTCATCGCAGACAAATTATGCTGCACCTTCAAGGGTGACAATGAGCATGACCATGGCCCTGTGACAATACAGTACTGTTGCACATGCACATTAACTAATGCTGCAACAATCCCAAGCATAGCTCAGGTCTCTCCTGCATGGAAATGAGGATTTAGCCATGGTCAATAACACTAGTGTTTGCTCAACACATCACAATCTTGATAAATCTGTGAATCATTCCCCCATCTTATTTTGTTTAATTTGCATGCACACAAAACCTCATTTTAATAATGTTGCTTACTACAATATTATAAAGCCATTAGTATACAATGCAAGTAGCTATGTTGCTCTGTCTCCTCTATGCATACTCAGAGTGTCTCTGAGTCATACGCACATGCTAGGAGCATCTCTGCTCATTGCACACAATAGCTTGCCATGCTGCAGTAAATGTTTCTAATCCCAGTCTATATTCTTTTACATGGCTTAAAACATGTAAATAAGTTATAAGCTTAAGTAAAGACCAAAGAAAAAGTAAAAGAACATTTTACAACAACTGCTTCTCTTCACCGTGCTTGAAATGATAGGCATGCTCTTTACCATGAAAATAGCAGTGTACTATCACAAAGAACTGCAAAAAGAGAATTGTAAAAATTAAACACATTTAAACAACCGAATGTCAGGTTACATACACATGACACCGCAGGTTAAGACTGACTTCTTTTTTCAGCTTTTTCTTGGTTAGGGGTCACCACAGTGGATCACCTGTCCACTCATGATTGGCAGTGGAATTTTACAGTGTCAAGTTGCCAGCCCAGAACCCAACCTTTCACAGAAGGCACATCCTCACACCTAGGGCCAATTCAGAGTGTCCAATCCACCTACAGCATTTTTTGGGAGGAAACCGGATCACCCAGAGGAAACCCACGCTACCACAGGAAGGACATGCAGACTCTGCACAGAAGGCACCCCAGCCAAGGATCAAACCAGAGAACCTCTTGCTGTGAGGTGGCAATGCTAACCATTGCACCACCATGGCCACCCAAGTTAAGACTGACTAACATTACTAAATTTAAAACATAAAAATGGCAAAACCACAAAATTAAGTACATGTAATACACAGAAGTAATACAATGAAGAAATAGCTAATCAAGTAAACTAAAATGGAAGACATTCTTACAAAAATGGATGGGATTTCTTTATTATTTTTGTACCAAGCATCTATTCACTATATGTCCACACGACATCACGCATCACACGCCGCCACGCCAACACACACGCCACACACACACACACGCACACACACACACACACACACACACACACACACACACACACACACACACACACACACACACACCTTTTACCTGCCAAGCCGAAGGTACACAGTTTAATCCTCAGCTCCAGCCACTGCCTTTGTGGAATTTGTATGTTCTTTTTGTGCCTGTGAAGGGGTTCCTCCCAAAAACATGTTGGGTTCCTTCACCACAAGCTGCATACTTGAAAGGTACACAAAGTGTTCTCGGAATTGAAAGCCATTGTGGGTAGCAGCACATACTCTAAGTGGTGAAGATCAGCAACATCAAGAACAATTGTGATGGAAAATGGATCACAGACTGTCTGTGTCAGGTGTTGCCACTGAATGGTGTGAAATTTGACTGTATGTGTTTGGCCATTATGAGTAATGATGCCAAAAATTGGCAAGATGACAATAAGTGGATTGAGGAGCTGACTTACATACCTGCCCATGCTAACATCATGAGGGTTCTATGTGCTCCTGTGGGCCACTGTGTGCCTGCCATGCTGGGTTCATAGGTTGGTACTTGGCTATTGGCCCTAGGGCCTATACAAGCCTAGCCATAACAATTCCCTGGATATTTTTTCCCACAATATTTACTTCCCTGGACCCCTGTCTAGCATGGCAACTGATATGATCCCTGAGGTGATTTTCCTATCTCTCATCCAATCATCAAGGTTCCTTTTGAAGAGGGCCAAGGATGCGCTCTGTTTGACATGTATGGGGAGGCTATTCCAGAGTATGGGGAGTCTCTGGGTCAGGAACCTATCCCTCCAACATGTTTTGTTCATTGTGATGACAATGTTTAGATCCCTGGAGCATGTGGCTTTGAGTGATTGAGATTTCTTTAAGTGGAGCATGTCCAATGGCTCAGGGTTTGACATGGCATTTTATGTTAAGCAGAACTCATCTCTGAGTAGACGATATGCCACAGAGTATAGCTGGAGTTTTTTTAGACGGTCAGCATAGGGCATCTGCTCTAGGCCTGTGATTCTTTTAGTGAGGTATTTCTGCGTCCTTTCCAGCTGTTGCAGATGTCTTGTGAGGTACATACCAAATGGGGTGTTGTACTCTATACTGGGTCTAATGAGGGATGAGTACAGTGGGACAATGACCTCCTTTTTTCTGGATGAAAAGCCCTTAGTGATGAGGTGTGCCACATAGAAGGAATTTCCTGACTGTTGGGGCGATGTGGTTATCGAAGGTGAGACCACTGTATACTTGTGTCCCTAAGTTTCTCATCACACTTTCGGTGTTTGGTGTATTGCCACCTATGTGGTAATTCATTCGTTAATAAACCATTGGCTGGCCAGTGTCCAGTTGCTGAGCCTGGATTGGCTGGGATAACTCTGAGAAAAATTCTGGATGTAAACCAACATATCTTCCGAAAATGAAGCAGACTAAAGCACTGAATACAGGCTCAGTCATAGGACTGGGCACAGCTTTGTGGATGACATGACAATAAGAAGAAGAAAGGGTATCTGAGATAAGGTGGAAGGGCAGTGCAGCAAAACCACTTGCACCGGGATACAGATTCTACTACTCAGGAGGAGGACAGGCTAGAAATGGTATGGGATTTGTGGTAAGGGAGAGTCTTTAAAGCAGTGACAGATTTTATCAGAATTAGTAATAGATTCATTGCAGTCAGACCCCAGTTTAGAGACAGGCAATATCCATGATCTCATCCTACTGTATACCCCATAACAGGGTTATGATGGTGAGAAAGAGTGCATTCAGGCAATAGTTACAGGACCTACAAGATAAAGCAGGACAACATGAGGGAGCTGAATGTTCTTATCAGGGCAAACAGAGACAACATGGGTGGAGAAACAGGAATAAAAAAGGAAACAACATTCTAAACTTCTGTCTGGAAAATGGCTTGATTGTAGCAAAGACTTGGCTCACTAAGACGGACAATAACACCTTGCTTTTTCATTTATATGATATGACTGGTGCAGTACAAACATGGCAATTACATTCTGCTCTGTGGAACTATAATTGCAATAGAGAAAGATTGTTTACAGATTCTATTAGATCATAAAATGTCCTTTTGGGAACATATGGTAGGACAGGTTCCATACTATACTGCACTGACATTTCATCATATCTCTCAACATCTTGGCATTAAAAATAATAGCACTGGCCTTTAAAAATCATAGCAGTGGGTCAGAAAAAGGGGACCTTTCTTTCTCCACAATGAAGTTCATTGTATACTAGACCCTACAGAGTTAGAGGTAGTGAAGCTTAGTATATGCTTAGTTTATGTATTTAATAAAATATGTACCCATAAACAGGCCTAACATCTGAAGAAGTCGGGAGGATGGCCTAATGGTTAAGGTGTTTGCCTTACAAACACAAGGTGCAGGGTTTGGGTCTAACTGTATAGACTTACAATGACTCACAAGAGCAGTTAGCCTAGTACTAACCTATGAACCTAAATCCAGGAGGAACAATGCTAATTCTTAGGTCTGAAATCATACTGTTTTGTCTAATTCACAGCAGTTGAGAGATATGCTTTAATGACCAGTGTACTTAAAATAGTCCCCCCCCCCCACCAAAGTTCCAGGGTATTGGTCAACACATTTTCATCATAGCACCTTCCATGATAAAAGATATAAAGCAGGTTGCAAGGAATCTTCATATACTGAGAATTACAGCTGTACAGAAAATGTAGCAGTTTGCAGTACAGACCACATGAAGCTTAAAATCTCCCAGTCCATGTAAAGCAAAATGCTTCACTTTTCTATTCAAACATAAATTGTACAAATGGATGGGTGCCTACAAATTCACCCCAGGTTAGAACCTCTGAGGCTCATGGATAGGACAGACATGTAACTGTCCAAACATATCCTTGTTCAGCACATCTCTGGGTTATTTATATGCAAAATAAACAGGCTAGAAACTACTATGGGAATGCATAGCTAAACTTCTGAAGATCCTTATGGATCAGAAGCCTAGTAAGTACATGTGAACCCATGAGCCTGCTGTCTGTGTTTTACTTTTTAGTCTTCATGGTACAGCATGGAGCCAGCAGTGCATATGTATGTCAGAACTAAAAAACACATCTGAGGATACAAAGATGTATATTTGCTGTCAAACGTTTCTAGTTTTGGTACTGCATGGAGGATTATGAGTGATTCATTGTTCATAACCCATTAATTATGTGTTCAAGACATGAATGCCAAGAAACTCACCTCTTGAGCTAAGCGAAGCTTGAGATGTGTATCTTGGCATCCATGTTGAGAACATATAATACAGGGTTATGATCGGTGAGATGATCATAATTCGTTGTAGTCCATATACTACTAGCCACAGGGGGAAAAAATCAGTAACTGTTGGCTTTTAAGGTCGTAAAATACTTAGCGGATGTTGACATAAAGGCAGTGTAATGCTGCCCATCATGTTTACCTTTAATGCCTCTCCACTGTCTTGATTTTCACAGAACGTCCAAATTATTACTTCATATGTTTGGTTTATTTTTTGCAAAATCTTTGGATTTCAGACAAACCACCAAGAATTGATATCACTTAATAATGACATATGTACATTTGAGTTTCAGAGTTTGTATCTTTCACATTATGCAGGCAAACACATCCTGTTGTTCTAGAAGTTAGTGACATGTTAAGAGCATGGGCAGCAGGCAGAAACAAATGTTTTGCTTTGCCACTGTCCTTTACTAGTCAATACTGGTAGATTTTACTGCCAAGCTAACAACATTAGCAGTGAGTGCTTAACAATTGTTAAGGTCAGGTCACACACCACTCTGATACTTAACTGGTTTGTCCTTTTCCAAATATAGAGTTCAATCACTGTACTAAATACGCTACATAAGTATAGTTTAACTTCACAATATAAATCTGAATCTGCTCCAAAGTATTAGAACCTTGAGCTGCAGTCCTGCAAGAAGGAAAGTCAGCTGTAAAGTAAACTCTTTGGAATCAGAATTCTGATTTGTTCCTCACTGCAGGTGTATTAGCTGAAAATGTCTACTGCATTACTTTCCTATTTGTTGCAGAAGAAGCCATAAAGGTATTTAACTCTTAACTTTTCCTGATAAGAAAAAGACAAAGTAGTAACACTAAGAGACAAAATTAATAATTATTGCCACCCCATAAAGAATTTGTCATTTATAAGACAAGTGTATTTCACAAGAGCATCATGTCCTAAACAGACTATAGATGCATATATTTCTGAACTGTAAAATACAGTTAATGACTGTTAATTCGGAGAACTGCATGTTTTATTAATGAATGAGACGAGAAATAATGAATAAGGAGAGGGCTTTAAAGAGAAAAACTCCTGCCCTTATCTAAAGCTGTGGTAGCATGCAGATTAAGCAAAATTATTGGGTATGGTTAAAAGAATTAATTAATGAAAAGTATAAGAGTAATATAAAATGTGAATCAAAAGATGAGGGAAAATTTGAAACAAAGGCAAGATTTGTTGCATAACACACTGATATAGCAATGTAGATGCAGATACGAAGAACTGCGGAGAAAAAAGGGACTGTTTCCATTATCATGGAACATGCAGCTTAGAGACACATTAGCCACCATGACAAAAACTGTATTATCAGTTAATTTGCATATCTTTGAATTAGGTGGTGTGACAATTAGAGCTAATCATGAATTTCCTGTGGTAATCATCATTGGCAGCCCTTTCAATGGATTGGTATATGCAACTCCCCCATGCATTCTCTCACATACATAAGCACTCAAATAAACACACACACAAACACACACACAAACACACACACACACACACACACACACACGCGCACACGCACACGCACACCCACACACACAAATACTTCTTTCCTGACCTTAAGTTG
The DNA here is from genome assembly GCF_019279795.1 of Protopterus annectens. Classification (NCBI taxonomy): domain Eukaryota; kingdom Metazoa; phylum Chordata; order Ceratodontiformes; family Protopteridae; genus Protopterus; species Protopterus annectens. The sequence continues at coordinate 1,850,861,506 of NC_056743.1, read as the reverse complement.
ACAGAACATCCCTGATGTATCCTCTTACTTCTCACCATCACTCATAAATCACAGACAATTTCAATCAGCAATGTCAGATATTAGAGTTTCACTCTTCCTGTTGCTGAAAAAATACATCAAGAGGTTAGACCTGTTGCTCAATTCACTTTTTAAGTGACTCATAATAACACTTAAAAGTTATCCTTGTTGTCATCTAGTGTTCCTCTGCTTGAAATTCTATAGCACAGCCATTTTGAGGTATGGTGGCCCCCAGCACACACAGACAAACCCCCATCCCTCTCAACTATCCTTGATTTTAGAGAACATCCCTGATTTCACCTTATACTTGCCTTGCCTGTCATAATTGATTGTCCATTAGAGGCAGTCAGTAATGCTAGGTTTAATGTAAAGTTTCATACTGGTTATTGTTCAGAAAGCACATCCTGATTACAAAAAATCTTTTATTAAGTACTCAATTAGTGCAGAAGACCAAAGCAGTGATAGATTTTTCCTTATTATTCTTTTTAAGGTTTATAAGTGACAGAGTAATATTTAGACAGCTTATCTGGTGTCAATTGTAAGTACAGAGGACGAAAGGTCTGTTTTGTTGACAGGTTGCTTTCTGTGCAAGGGATATAAGCTTTGAAGATTTTTTTTGTGTTAGGGTAAATTTTAATTAGTGTCCCTGGTATCTAGTTTTACCCTGTGTGTCTTACATCTTTGGACCAAAACAACTGCTGCATAACGTTTTAAGTACATTTATGGTAATATTTAAACAAAATGTCCCTGGTACCTAAAATTCTCTCTAGCCAGACATCTTTCATGCTGTAAAACCTGTTATTCTGTTAAATTTTTAAGTGCCTTAAATTAATGTTTATATTTCCATTGTGTCTAGTGTTCTCCCTCAATATTGTTGGATTTGTTTGTTAGTACAGGGGAGTTTACAGATATAACACACCAAACACTTTATTGCAAAGCTTTTGGGTCTACACCCTTCATCGGTACAAAATAATTATTTTGTACTGATGAAGGGTGTAGACCCGAAAGCTTTGCAATAAAGTGTTTGGTGTGTTATGGATTTGTTGTTGGATACTATTGAACAGTGACACCATTGCTATTTTTGCTTGGAGATTTTGTTTGGTGTATGCTGTTAGCACCATATTCAACAAGGAGAGCTTCAGCCAGCCTGTGGTGGTCGTGGTCATTATAATTATGGAAGTTGCAGTAAGAGAATTGAGTAGTTCTGTGAAGAAATTGCTGCAACTACAGGAGAATCCATTACTGAAAATGATGTTTGATGTAACTCCTACACAGGTAACTGTAGATTGAAAAGTGGAGGAGTTTAAAGAACATTTAATGACTTTGGAAAAGAAAGTGCAGACTTATAAGTAATTATTTTGTACTGATGAAGGGTGTAGACCCGAAAGCTTTGCAATAAAGTGTTTGGTGTGTTATAGAGTTGTTGTTGGATACTACTGAACAGTGACACCATGGCTATTTTTGCTTTGAGTTTACAGATATGACAGCCCCTCCCCACAGATGCACATGAACACACACACCCCACACACACCAACATGCGTGCGTGCATGCATACACACACACACACGCACGCACGCACGCACGCACGCACACGCACACACACACACACACACACACACACACACGCCCACCACTACCTGTCAGCTAGACTTACCGGTACAAAGGTAATGGCTGAAAGTGTAGGATTTAGTAGTTATTGCAGAGGATTAAAGCTGTGAGCTGCTAATGAGCTACTTCATGTAGTGCAGGGTTTGATTCCCTCAGACATTATTTGCCTACTGTGTAACCTTGAACAAGTCACTTAATCAGACAGTGGTTTGGGGAAATTGTGAATATGGACAGTCTACTGTACCGCATGCCTATTAACTACCCATGAAATTTAATTAACCTGGCTAGCTGAGCTAACCCATGCAGCCAAGCAATCCTCTGAATCACTCAGATGTGTAAGTTCCTTACCACAAGTATTTCTGGGGTGAGCACATGACTTGAAAGTCAGGATCCCCACCTAAAAGGAAATGCTTCATTAACTTACAGCTCAGTCAGGGAAACAGCCCACCACTTTGATGCTAAAGACCTCTTAGGATCAATGCTATGAGCTTGTGTCTGAATCAGAAAGGGTAGCTTTCAACGGTAGCAACTTGTGTCAGGTGTTACTGCTGGTGGTGAGCCTTTCTGAATCTGACCCATGGATTCCAGAATAAAACGTGCCACTGTAAAGGAAATTCAATCAAAAATCATATTTGGAAGCAACATTTTAATTTTTCCTGTCAGTGTACTTTTTGACTGTTCTTCTATTATGAGTCACTCAAAAGTGAACTCACAAGAAAACTCTGTTAGAAAGGAGCTCCAGTCTATAGTTGGGAGTATCCAAGAACTTTCTGTTAAACTGGACAGACTGGAAACAGAAATGGATTATATAACAGAGGACTGCAAAAAACAAATGGACTTTCTTAATGAAGTGTTAAAACAGCAATCTACTCAGATTTCTTCAGTTGAAGATGCAGTGACAGATACAGATGGAAGACTGACAGAATCTGAGTCGCACTGAATTTTTACTAAAACAAAACGCATTGTTACTAGAAAAAATAGATGGTTTAGAAAGCAGGTCAGATAAAAATAACATCAGAATTTATGGAATCCCAGACAAAGAAGAGGGGGACAATTTGATGCATTTCTTTAACAACTGGTAACCTAAAGCTCTCAATTTACCTGAAGTTATCTCATTTGGCATCAAGAGAGCTGAAAGGTCCCTGTCAGCATCCTCATTAAAGAAGAATCCTCCTGTGCCTAGGTCCATCATGGTGAAGTTTCTGTCTAGTCAGTTTAAGGACTTAATACTGAAGTCACCCTGGGCTAATACACCAATTAAACTGAAAGGTAATGTCATCCGACAATGACTACACATCTCTAGTTATGGCCAGAAGGAAGGAAGCTGTACCATTTATCAAAACCTTAAATAAAATGGACATAAAAACTCAACTTGTTTTTCCTGCAAAACTATATATATTTCTTCCAGATGGTCAGGAAATGTTCAACACCCTAGAAGAAGCCATGGAATACTCTAAGAAAAAATAAAATATTGGACTGGGCAAGTGCCAGTTTAAAAAGACATGCATCATAAAACAGTTGGACAATAAAAGATAAAAATATTCAAAAGATGAAAGACAAGTAAAGTCACGTTACATTTTTATCACTGCTTTACTTAATTTGCTGTCATTTGACTAGCAACAAAAATAGAAAACATCACAACTGTCATTTATAAGGTAAAACTTTCTCTTATTGTTATTATTTCTCTAATTTACTCCCAGTTTTAAATACTCTTAACAAAATACACGATGAGAATATAACATCTGTTATCAGTCAAAACTGAATAAAAACGAAAAAGGCAGTTCACGGACTCTACTGGCAGCAAATTAGATAAAAGACAAGCCCATGATGCTGCAAAATCACACAAATCCTTTATTTTAATTGATATATTGATTTTCCAGCATCGTGGGCTTGTCTTTTATCTAAATTTGCTGCCAGTAGAGTCCGTGAACTGCCTTTTTCATTTTTATTCAGTTTTGAGTGTTTTTTTTCTGTTTCTTTTGAAGTATAACATATGTTATCAGACTATAGTCTTGATCTTATACATACATGTGTGTGTATATATATATATATATATATATATATAAATAGTCTACTTCTTCTGGCTTTTCCCAGTTAGGGGTTGCCATAGCAGATCACCTGTCTGCTCACAATTGGCAGTGGAGTTTTACAGTGTTGAGTTGCCAGCCCAGTGACCAACCTTCCACTGAAGGCACACGCATGCACATACACATGCCTAGGGCCAATTTAGAGTGCCCAATCCACCTACATCATGTCTTTGGGATGTGGGAGGAAACCCATGCGACCACAGGGAGGACATGCAGACTCCACACAGAAGGCACCCCAGCTGAGGATCAAACCAGAGAACCTCTTGCTGTGAGGTAGCAATGCTAACCACTGCACCACTGCGGCCACCCATAATATGTATATATATTTTTTTCTCTCTATCATTGATATACATTTAAGATGTCACATTCTAAGGCTAGCAGTGACATATGTTTCATTTCAGAGCCACACTGCTGAAAGAAAGGTTACATAGTGACTGAGGTGAAGGGTTGTGTTTTGGCTGGTTACAGTAATAGTAAATATTTTCATATTAGTCATGTTCTCTTGTTTCAACTCATTAATGATACTTTTTTATATATCACATCGTGTATAAATATATATATATATATATATATATATATATATATATATATATAAATATATATATATATATATATATATTGTGTGTGTATATATATATATATATATATATATATATATATATATATATATATTGTGTATATATATATATATATATATATATATATATATATATATATATTATACAACATTCAATATCACTTACTAATAGATGAAATAGGTTGAACTTGCATTTACCTAAAAAAAATATATGATAGATTTAGAGTGCTTTTAAAACCTTTTAAGTATAAAATGTCTTTTGTTTCATCTAAATATATTTAAATAGCGTGTATTTACCCATTCTGACAAGTTTCTTTGATAAAATGTGTTTTTAGACATATACACTAAATGACTGTTTATAACTGAAGCAAATAACAAGCTCGAGCTATTATACTTTAGTAAAACCTCTCAATTCCTTTTCAGTCATTTTCCCACCTTAACGTTTAAATTTTAGTCATTAAGACAAGACTGTAGCTCAAGCTACATAATGATAGCTTCAGTGCAAACTAAAAGAGCAGAAACAAGTGTTTTCTGCATATATGAACTTTGACCTTGCCATATAAGGAAACAGTTATTCACAAAAACATACGACTTTACTGTGCATTACTATTTCATCTAATTAATTTCTTATAAAAGTAAAAATGCTTTATTTAAAATACAAGAAAAGGATTAATTTTTCAGATAATTGCTAATCGAAAGAGATGAGCTGAACACACTCCAAACAGCACCATTAAATATTGTAAGTAAATCAAATAGTAAAATGAAGGTGCTTTTCTGGTGGGTCTTGTCCTGATTGTGTGTTAACATTGCCAAGATATGCCACTATTTTTTCTACACCTTTATCCTTTTAGTCATTATGCATTTTCAGCAGATATGCCTAGTTTTTCAAGGTGTTTCACTGATTCTGTATATGTTTAAGTTGACATAAATGCATACTAGCTTTCCACAGGTTTATACACTGCCAACTTTCAGAACTAAATACAATGTGAACCTAGTATACCAATAGCACAGTGAAATTTGTTTTATGACTGATTTACTATACCATACACAGATCATGCATATTAAGGTAAGATAAAATCTAGTTTGTCATAAATTCCTAATCGTAAGGGAAGCGTTCACCTAAAATGTGTACTTTTAAGGACTTCAAAGTTGTAATATCAGAGATAGGGTCTTAAAGCCATAATATCTTAAACATTGCTGTCAGCAGCCTATGATAAGAATAATTTTGGATACTGTTTTGGAAAGGAGGATGATGTGTTATAAAATGTCATATTCTTTAATGTAATTGGTAGATATTCTTAGAAAGGAACCATTTGTTGATGTGTATTCCGGAGTGACAGGTGTTTAAATAGTGGTACCGGATAAGTTGTTTTGGGGGTGGTTAAAAGAGTGGGAAGTCTAAATCGTGGTAGTTTTGTAGTACAGATTATGTAGATTAAGGGTATATGATGATAATGGCAGTTAGTAAGTGCTTGTATGTTGCAAAATGCTGTTCTGCTAGAAATATACTGAAGTCAGGAACTGCATAAAGAAATTGGCACTTTTCCATTGACAATGTCAGCATGTAATTTCAGTGGCATTTCCCTTGCTGTTCTGTCTGTTTTGCGGCGCGGCTGTTGATCCATCGGTGGGGAGATACCACTAGCAGTTACCTAATATAGCAATTTAATTAGATATTGCCAGATTGCCTCTTAAAGTTATCAGTCTACACCCAACCCAGTTAACCAAATTTAAAAAAATGTTGTTAGACAAATGGCAATGGAAGAACATAAAATTTTAATCAAACAACTGAAGGCGAAACATTAAAATTAATAATGTACATCCAGATTCCTCCTTCTTTCTGTACATTTAACTCTCACACTTGTATTCAGAGCTAGTAAAAAGTATATTGCTCCCATAACACTTGTGGAAACACTGAGGTGATGTTTGACCTAATCATTTTAATAACTTCACTTGCGATAGTACTACATGATCGATCAGATTTTGTAAAACATCTAACTAAAACTGTAAAAATAACACTTCTGTGCTTTCTCAGTACCTTTACTGCACACAGGAGAGATGCTAAAGTCTTCATAAGAAGCTGTCTAAACTCTTTATATTTAACTATGTCTTACTGGTGTTGGCATGTAGTTGGAAAGACGTTTGTGTTGCTTTTCAGTCTATGTTTTATGGAGAGGCTGCTATCCCATTGATGAGGGAGAGTACTGAAATGAATGTATTTATGTATTTAAGAGTTTTTTTCTTCACAGGACACATTTAATAATTCTTAAACTGTTGTGAGAGCTTTAAACAACAGAAGAATTATAAACATAATGAGAAAACAGCAGTCAGCATATATATGTCATTAACATCATGCAGTTATGGTATTATGTAGTACAAGACTACCATATGTATAACCCAATGAACCTATTTAATACACTACTAGATTAGAATTCATACTTCCCGCCACATATAAACATTCACTTTAAACTTATGATGACACATCTTTATTCGTAAATATTAAAACAGTCATTTTAAACTTTTTAAGTATTTTTTATTTAACTTGAAAGACAACTTTGTATTCTCATTGAGGTCTGGTTAAAATCATATACATGCATGGGTATGTATATGTGAGAGAGGAAACAAGGGATAAATAGAATAAGACCTACTAGAAGAAAAAAGAATAGTAATTATCCAACAAAATAAAATGGAAAGGATAATATACATGAGTATATAAAAATAGCCACACAAGAAAACTAGTAAATCAGTCAAAACGGCAGAAGAAGCTTAAACAGGAAACAACTTTAGCGTATAATAAATTTAATATCCGCTTTCGTTAGAACAAACTTCATCAGAAAACAAAAAACATGAACAAACAAGTCATTTAAATATGCTGGTCAATCAAAACGTCATCTAATTAATTAAACAAATAATTGAAATTTAAAAGGGAATAACCATAAGTCGGAAATAAAATAAAAACAGTTAAAAACACAATTATAACAATAACTCTAGTAAACTACTTCTATCTATATGTTTAGACATGGTTAGTTTACGATGTTTTAAAAAACATTTCAAACTAACTGATTCATTTAGCCCTGGTGGGCTATCAGAATGCAATCTGATCTGCCATAAAGTTTCTCGTTGCTCTACAAAATTCCTAAAGTCCCCAGCTCTTCCATCATGTTTACAAATTTCCAAAACAGTGAACAGAATTTTTTTAAAATTTACACAAGATGTTGAATGTTTGTATAAGGCATTGTTGTGATTTTTTGTTTTGATAGCATATAAATGCTCCTTAATACGTTTGCCCAAGCTTCTGGTGGTCATACCCACATAGAAAGCTGGGCATACAGAGCATAATGCAATATATACAAGCCCACTGCTGGTACAGTTTACATAGCCTGGCACCTCTAAAATTCTTTCAGAGGTCGCAACATTGATACAGGGACCTTCAAAGATGAAACGGCATACTGTACAGTTGTCACATCTAAACATACCTTTTTTACTACTAATAGTGGACACCGTATTATGAGTACTAGCTCTCTCTAAAATCATTTTCAATGTGTTGTTTTTTCGAAACACAAAGTTGGGTTTAGAACCAACAACTTTAATAATGTCTTGATTTCCTTGAATTACGTTCCAGTTCTCTTCTAAAATCTTTCTAATCCGAAAACAATCTGAACTCATCTCAAAAGAACAGTAATGTTCAACCTTAGCTAAATTACTAGACTGAATGTTCACTTCGTTGTCTTTTTTATGATTTTTAATAAAACCTTTTGACAAAATTGGTGGAAAGAACTGCCAAATCAAAATCTCAGTACCAATGTTCATTAAAAATTTTTCTTCATATCCCCTGTGACTAAATAGATACACAATATAGTGAAATTCATGTATAACGTCAATCTCCCTAGTGGTCATACGGCTAGCTCTTATAAATTGTCCCAATTTATAAGAGCTAGCCGTATGACCACTAGGGAGATTGACGTTATACATGAATTTCACTATATTGTGTATCTATTTAGTCACAGGGATATGAAGAAAAATTTTAATGAACATTGGTACTGAGATTTTGATAAGCGGTACAGTTCTTCCACCAATTTTGTCAAAAGGTTTTATTAAAATCATAAAAAAGACAACGGGCGAACATTCAGTCCAGTGATTCAGCTAAGGCTGAACATTATTGTTCTTTTGAAATGAGTTCTGATTGTTTTAAGATTAGGAAGATTTTAGAAGAAAACTGGAAAGTCATTCAAGGAAACCAAGACATTATTAAAGTCGTTGGTTCTAAACCCAACTTTGTGTTTCGAAAAAACAACACATTGAAAATGATTTTGGAGAGAACTAGCGCTCAGAACATAACGTCCACTATTAGTAGTAAAAAGGGTATGTTTAGATGTGACAACTGTACAGTATGCCATTTCATCTTTGAAGGTCCCTATCAATGTTGCACCTCTGAAAGAATTTTAGAGGTGCCAGGCTATGTAAACTGTACCAGCAGTGGCTTGTATATATTGCATTATAACTTATGCCCAGCTTTCTATGTGGGTATGACCACCAAGCTTGGGCAAACGTATTAAGGAGCATTTATATGCTATCAAAACAAAAAATCACAACAATGCCTTATACAAACATTCAACATCTTGTGTAAATTTTAAAAAAATTCTGTTCACTGTTTTGGAAATTTGTAAACATGATGAAGAGCTGGGACTTTAGGAATTTTGTAGAGCAACGAAACTTTATGGCAGATCAGATTACATTCTGATAGAACAATTAGGGCTAAATGAATCAGTTAGTTTGAAATGTTTTTTAAAACATCGTAAACTAACCATGTCTAAACATATAGATAGAAGTAGTTTTACTAGAGTTATTGTTATAATTGTGTTTTTAACTGTTTTTATTTTATTTCCGACTTATGGTTATTCCCTTTTAAATTTCAATTATTTGTTTAATTAATTAGATGACGTTTTGATTGACCAGCATATTTAAATGACTTGTTTGTTCATGTTTTTTGTTTTCTGATGAAGTTTGTTCTAACGAAAGCGGATATTAAATTTATTATACGCTAAAGTTGTTTCCTGTTTAAGCTTCTTCTGCCGTTTTGACTGATTTACATGAGTATATATGTGAAAATACATGTGGAAATATAAGCGTGCATAGCTATAAAAATATATATATGAGACTGAGTGATAATTAAGAATATATATAGGTGTGAAGATATAGTTTAAGAATAACTATAAATAAAAAGAAAACACATTTTCAGTATATTAAATTCACCTATAGCTAAATAGCAAAATATTATCACTTAGGGAAGATTAACTAACCAGACTATAAGAGAATGAAAGAGAACAAAATTCTTAAAGACATTTATTAATTGGCACTCTGCTCTACTTAAGACATTAACACTGCTTTATTTGACAGACCAAAGATACGTCCTAATTTGTTGGAAAATGGCGTGCACTGAACACAGCTGCATAATAGGAAAAAAGAGTATATAGCTGACATGGATCTATTTATACTTTCTATTTATTCAGGGAGAATTCCAATGTTTAAAGTTCACTATACTATTAAATTAATAATTAATTTGCTGCTTATAAAACTCTGTCATTCCTGTATGGCACATTCTCTAAGTTGTCTAAGTATTGTTTTTTTCTCTCAGGTTTATGCTTGTATTGTTAAAGATACTGGAGCTTAGTGGAGACGTGATTTTTTTCTCAAATCTTTATATGTTAGAAGTAAATGTAAATAACGTACATTTTATATTTATAGCTCATATAGGTTCTATATTTGAAATATGACATTAGTGTTGAACTGCAATCATTTCTCATAACCAGTATACACAATAACTGAAATACAGGAAATTAGACATTTCATTGTGTTGGGTGACAAATGTAACGTCTCTAGAAGTTATTAACACAAAACTTTTTGTCCTTTTGGTACCTAATTAATAAACACTAAATATACACGTGGTGACATAACGTTAGTACTTGGTGACTTCACATAGACAAAGAGATACTGGGAAGCTCTTATCACATATATAATTCATATATCCCAGATTCCATGACATATGAAAATATTAGAGATCTTTCTGATGTGGATGAAGGTGTCAGGGTTTGTGCTGGCTGGGGGGGACAGTCTTGGAGGGGTACCTTGGATAGCGCATGAGTCGATGGGTTGTAGGGATGTTCATTGAAACCTCAGTAAAGTAACTAAATAAATAAAGATGCAAGCTTTCCTTTGAATGGCGGAATAAAGTTATCCAGATCTCCTTACACATTACAGAGATAAAACTGTATAACTATACACAGGCATACTGATGTCTAAATAAATGGAGAAAGCTTAATATTAACATGTACAAAAAAGGAAAAAAGGGGAAAAATAAAGGAGAAAATGAGAATGAAAAGAAAAGAGGAAGTGAAAATGAAAGAGAAGGAAGGGAAAAGGTTCTTGTAACTCAATAATTATGAATCTAAGTCTGCTCTAGTTGGATATAAAATGTATCACCTGAAGAACTTCAGAAGATGTGAAAGATATGTTTTGATGGATGTCCTTGTGGCCTGCGGGCTTGGGGGTGTCATGTGGCTCCTTTTGGGAGCACCATGTCCTTTTGGTATGGACCTAGACACTTTGACTCACTTCATATACTGTAAAGTCAATATTTAATCAGACAATATACTTTAATTTGTATAATTCTATGTCATGATACTAGCCATTTTAATATATATTCATTTACCTATTTATGTAAGCTAAGTGGGGAGGATCTACACATAAATCACTAAAGAAAACATACTACTCTACACTTCCCTCAAATTGACTAAAATATTATTACCATCATCAGTATATCAATGTCAAAACACCAAGCATGGACACCTTTATTAAATTATATTCTAAATGGCTTAGGAATGCATCTTGGTTGCGTTTGTCTCTCACCACACATAATTCCTTCATTGTGACATCCTTTTACTTCTTAATATATTTGAATATAACAAAGAAAAGACTATCTAATAATTCAAGAGCTCAATACTTAGCAATTACACAACAATAAAATTAAAGCCTTGTAACTATGCTACATCTAGTTTAGATAGAACAGTTTCTTGTTATTCATTTAACATCTATGTACATATAATAATCATAATGCAAATTATTATTCATACAGTTTAACATAAAATTATTCATTTATTAATTATTCTTAAGAGTGAATTTTTATCATTCATAAATCAATATTTCTTTTTAGAAGTAGCAGCACATGCTTAATTCAGATTATATTTACAGCTTTAACATGGTTTGGTTGAAGAGTGGTTTGAATAATTTATTTATTCAACCAGGAATGTTTTATTTCATGATGAATGGCTTAAATAGTTTCAGTTTTAAAAATTTTAATGTTAGTATAATTCCTTTTTATCCACTGCAGTATTCTACTGTAATTTAGTATACTATTTAAATAACAAACCTTTGATTTATATGCTTAAAGACTTTTTCTCTTCCTATATCTATATGTAATTGTTTATCATTAAATATCAATGGTTTTAATAATTCACTGAAAAGATGCAGTTTAAACAAATATCTGATTTTAAACAAAGCTCATATAGTATTTTTACAGAAAACTCATGTGATCAAAGAAGACATAAATAGAATACTGTTTAAATATTATAATATATTAGCTGGTTCATATTTTAAGTCAAAAGAAGAGGCACAATGAGATGTAATATACCTGAACCTAAAATCATACATACATTCAGTGATAAGGATGATATGTTGACACTGATAACAATTGAAATCAATAAACAATATTTTACATTAATATGCATTTGGTTTCCAGGATTTGGTATGAAAAATTGTTAAGCTACTAGATACTATTATTATACATATTAAGGGTAAAGTAATCATAGCAGGAGATTTTAATTATTTTTTATCAATTGTTGATACCACTAACACTCAAAACATAAAACTGTCATCTGCAGCAAAATATTTAAACAATTTTATTAATGATCTAAAATTATGAGATATATATGATTTGAAATCTGTTAACTCACTGCATTATACACATTATTCATTTTGTTTTGGTACCCAAACTACTATAGATAAAGTGTTCACCTCTAACAGCCTATATTTCAAAGTTGGTGATGTACTAATAACATCCTGCCCATTATTAGACCATAATGCCATTTCATTCACTATTACTCTTAAAACTGATAATTTAATCGATATTACCAGAATTCCAGCTTATATTACCCAACTGAAGAATTTTAAGGAATGGTTTAATAAAGAAATAAAATAATTTATAGAAATAAATGATAACAGAGAGATCACTGATATACTTTGGGACTCCTTAAAGGCTTACTTATACGTGGAAATTAAAAGCTGGTATCTTAATAAAAGAAAGGAATGGAATAAAGAACTAAAAACCCTACAGTCTAACATACACAGTTTAAAAATAAATGCAAAACCAAATGATATAAATATAAATCATGAATTAAAATCATTAAATCAAAATATCTAGATACAATGCAGTGTATAATTGCAATACAGCTAGAAAAATGGAAAATTTGCTTCTATTCAGTTAATCCCAAAAGCCTACATAAACTAGCTATAAGATCTAAGAAGAAAAATACCAACTGCATTAAAGAAATAAAAAAATAAATCAAAGGGGGAATATAGAAAAATAACTGATTTAAAGGATATACTAGAATGTTTTACATGTCCATTATGAAAATATCAATAGAACTTCCACAAATTCAGATAATGACATTACCACTAGTAACTTTTTGAAAAATAATATTCAACAAAAATTAGAAAGAGAGCAAAAAAATATTATTGACAAATCCATCCAATTAAAAGAAATAAAAGACCAAATAAAAAAATGAAGACAAATAAAGCTCTGGGAATTGACAGATTAATCCCTGAATTATATAAATTTATACCAGATTGTATTATCAAATTTCTACAAAATGTATTTGAAAAAATTTAATCTTCTCAAGTTATCCCACATCCTGGCATTATACCATTGTTTCTCCATTCCTTATAAAAGATAAAAATAGTAAGCTCAGTTTCTCTTATAGACCTATATTGTTACTTAATTTGACTATAAAATACTTATGTCTATTCTAGCTAGAAGACTGAAACATATCATTCCAAAATTAATTAATGAAGGTCAGACAGGTTTTATTTTAAATAGAAAGGTCAATGATAATATAATTAGATTAAACACATTGATTTAGCAAACAAAAAGAAAAGAGGCAACAAACGTAAAAAACACTATAGTAACCATTCCGAGGAGGAATGTATTGTGACCGCTGATAGAATAAAAATGAGTCCAAATAAGAAAAACAGCAAAAGCAGTCAACAAATATGGCAAAATTTGAAGAATCACAAACATAAAAATATATAAAAGATGTTTTTATTGCGAACAGTAAGCGCTTTCACTAAGTAGCTTCATCAGACCCTGATGAAGCTACTCAGTGAAAGCGCTTACCGTTCACAATAAAAATGTCTTTTATATATTTTTATGTTTGTGATTCTTCAAATTTTGCCATATTTGTTGACTGTGTTCACTGTTTTTCTTAAACAGAAAAAAGAACTATCAATAATTAGTTTAGATATAAACAGAGCTTTTGATTCTATTAGCTGGTCATACTTATTTAAAGTAGTTAAAGAATATAATTTTTCTGAATTATTTAAAAACCTCATCAAAAATCTATATACTAATTCTTATTCATTTGTAAAAATTGGTTCTTTTAGGTCAAAATCCTTTAAAATTTCAATGGGTACAAAACAAGGATGTCCTTTATCTCCTTTATTATTTGATATAGCTATTGAACCCCTTGCAAATTTTATTAGATCAAATCATATCATTAAAGGATTTCTAATAGATGAGGAGTTTAGTTGTAAAGTTCAATTATTTGCAGATGATATACTAATAACTACAGGAAACATATTGTCCTCTCTATCACAAATTATTACATCTCTAAATTATTTTGAAAAGATTTCAGGCTTATACTTTAATAAAAACAAAACAAGAACATTATTAGTTAATAAAACAACCACTGATTTTCTAAACAATTTCACTGAATTAATTTGGAACAATACTCATATTAACTATCTTGGAATCGTTATCACTTCTTCAATAAAAAATACAATCCAGATTAACTACACAACTCTAACAAATATAGTTAAGGGTCTAATTGAAGATTGGAATAAATCTTTTTTTACAATGGAAGACAGACTTACTTTGATAAAGATGATTATACTGTCAAAAAAATCCTATTTTATATACAGGCATTAGTATTCCTTCCTGAAAAAAAAATATTAACAAATTAAACACCACCCTTTTGAAATTTCTCTGGTATCCTAATAAACTGAGAAAGGAAATTCACCCTGGGAATCACGCTCAGTCGCAAGGGCTAGACAGGGGTCCAGGGAAGGAAATAGTGTGGGAAGAAATAGCCAGGAATTGTTATGGCTGAGTTGTAGGCTGATAGCCTACTACCAACCTATGAACCTATATCTTTTGGTTGGCATTCTAAAAGTTGAGAAGATGGAGGGGTAGCTTTCCCAAATATTGAACTATATGCAAAATCCAGCATAATAAACATAATAACATTATAGTTAAACTCTATATACCATTCTACATGGAAAACCACAAATGAGTGAGTTATCCAAAATAACAGATACAAACTAATTTCACAAACCTTATTCAGAATTAGTAAATTTTATTGGATTTTAAAATTTTACTTTGCAAATGATATAAAGATAGTATCATCAATCCCATTAGTTGATTATATCATTCACACATTCAAATAATTTATTGATACCAATTATATTCTTAAAGACTTACTATTCTTATTACTACCTTTGCCTAACACTAAGGGCTGTTTAGAAACATTTAATTCATTTTTTTTATAAAATGTAATAAAAACAAGATGTTAGAATTCCAGGACACTAACTAACTAACTAAATATTCATGGTTGCATAGCATATGCAAATGATAACATTAAGATAATAATGAATTATCATGAAAAGACTATATCAAAAATCTTGACTTCTTATTCAATATTAATTACACCCTATTTCACAATAAATCCTACACATCAGTAATATATAGGATTATGAGAGTCAAACTGGTAAATTTAAACTGAACCTTTTGGAACTACTCTATAAAAATAAATGGGTCTGAATTTACGATAAATAAGAAACTGATCTTAAAGTCAAGTTACAAAACAATATCCTCTCCCTGTTGAAGAATTTATAGTTGGAAGTTTATTCACAGAACATTTTTTATCCCTAATAAAATTGAATTGATTTATAAAACAAAAAACTGAAATGTTGGAGATGTGAATGTGAATTAGAAGTAGATTGAACACATATGGTATTAAAATGCAATTTGGTTGTACCATTTTGGAATTAATTCAAAAAAATGTTCCCAGGCATTATGGACTGATAAATATTGTATATCTGACTCACTTATTTTATTTAATGCTCCAGCACCTGATGTTGTCCCTAGATCATAGTTGCCTCTTCTTTGGTCAATTTTATCAATAGCTAGAAAAATAACTACAACAAATTGGAAATGTAAAACTGCTTTATCTTTTAAAAAAATTCTTATTTTAACTAAAATTGTATGCAAGAAAGAACTCTCAACTTTAAACATAAGGACATCAAATATCTTCTTCTTCTTTCAGCTTTATCCCGTTTAGGTCGCCGCCAGCAGATCACCTGTCCGCACATTGAATGGCAGTGGAGTTTTATGGTGTCGAAGCGTTGCCGGGCGCCCAACCTTCCACAGAAGGCACACTCACACGCACACCTAGGGCCAATTAGAGTGTCCAATCCACCTGCAGCATGTCTTTGGGATGTGGGAGGGAAACCGGAGCACCGGAGGAAACCCACGCCACCACAGGAGGACATGCAGACTGCACAGAAGGCACCCCAGCTGAGGATCGAACCGAGAACCTCTTGCTGTGAGGCGGCAATGTTAACCACTGCACCACCGTGGTCGCCCCTATAAGGACATCAAATATTACTCATCAAAAAATGCATTGGCAAAGCATGTTTGATTTATTGGAAAAGTATTAATGTCTTGTATTACTATCCTACTGCTGTGGATTCTTGTAAATAGTTATTTTTTGCTGTTTCAATTTGTTTATGACTAAATTGTACTTTTTTAAGGTTTATAAAATCAATAAAAATTATTGGGAAAAAAAGAAGTTGAAAGAATGGAAGGAGTTAATACTTTCTATGGGGAGAAATAAGGGTAACAATACATGGACTAAATCAGCACCATAGAGATGGAGATGGACATGAAATATTGTAAAATACTGGCAAAAGGTAACTATTAAGGTTACAGGAAGTAGCCTGAAATCCTGGAATGAAGTACAAGAAGAATTTGGATTAATAGGGAAACTGGAGGGGGGATTTCAAGGGGTAAAAGCAAAATGGGGAAAGATAAATAGGCAGTACTTACAGGAACTCAAACAACCAGAAATATGTAGAGAAATAGATAATAGGAGGGTGGAGAGGTATGTGTAAGGGAAATTTATCAAAGAGTAGTAAGTATGTGAGGAACAGACTCGAGACAAACATTCAAAAATGAAGAAAGGATGGGGAAGGAAGTGCAAGCTCAACTAACTGAGGAAAATGAAATGATCCAACTACCAAGATATGTCATAAGATGGAAGTCAGGATCTTCCCATGGGAGTGTTTGCATAGATATTTTTATACACCTGTAATACTAGTTAAAATATTCTCGGGGGCCATAGAGGCAGAGATGTAATACAGGTGAGACTGAAACCTGGGAACATGTATTTTGGGACTGTACAAAAACTGAATGTATATAAGGTGCAGTTACAGTAGACATTAGATAAGATTTTTGAAAGGGGAGGTAAAACTAGATAGGACAGTCACCTGAATTCGTGAAGGTACCTGAATGTGTACATGGAGGTGTACATGCCACTGTACTTTTCTCTAATTCAAAACAAAAAGATGCAGCATTAGGAAAGAATGGCCTCATGGTCATTCTGAATGCTAATGAGGCATTCTGGGGGAAGGAGGCACATGCTAATTATCCAAGTGCTGTCTCCCCAGAACCTTCTCCAGGAAGGCTTCTCAGCGATTCACAAAAGTGTTTAGTTGTGTTTATTTCATATGGCCGTTCCCACCACATAACCATCAAACATGAAACATGGTGTGTGAACTCTACTAGAAACCAGGCTCACTTTTAAAGTGCCATAACAGCACTTAGAGCAAACTGGGGGATCAGGGGTGGGGGATACATTAGACCAACAGAGATTCATTTGTTAAGTTCTGTACCAACACAAACGTTGCTAAAGGGACGGGGGTGGGGAAGACCACTGAACAACAGGCAACACTTTAAGCGCAGAGATGGCACCAACATTACTGCTGGAACTGGGGGTGGGGAGAAGCATTGGTCACCAGGATAAAAATCAGTGGCATACTGGCCCTGACATCATAACAGGGATCTGAAGGAAGGGGGATACACCAGTCAGTCATAAAATAATGCATACTTCCTGTGGTGGTTGTAAAGTATTATAGGGGGGGGGGCATGGGAGGATAGATAGGATAGGGACAAGAACAGGGAGTATGGTGTGTGTGTGTGTGTGTGTGTGTGTGTGTGTGTGTGTGTGTGTGTGTGTGTGTGTGTGTGTGTGTGTGTCTGTGTGTGTGTGTTGTGTGTGTGTGTGTGTGTGTCTGTGTGTGTCTGTGTGTGCCCAGTGTGTGTGTCTGTGTGTGTGTCTGTGTGTGTGTCTGTGTGTGTGTGTCTGTGTGTGTGTAAAGCAGTCTAAAATCTGTGTGTGTGTGCGTGTGTCTGTGTGTATAGCTGTCTGTGTGTGTGTGTAATAAATGTGTCTGTGTGTGTCTGTGTGTGTGTGCGTGTGTCTGTGTGTGTGTGCGGTGTTCTGTGTGCGGGAATATAGCCTGTGTGTGTCTGTGTGTAATATACAATAATAATGTGTCTAATGTGTGTGTGTGTCTATTAATGTGTGTGTGTCTGTGTGTGTCTGTGTGTGTGTGTGTGTGTGTGTAAAAAGGAAATGTGTGTGTGTGTGCGTGTGTCTGTGTGTGTGTGTCTGTGTCTGTGTGTGTGTGTGTGTCACCAGTGTCTGTGTCTGGTGTGCGTGTGTCTGTGTGTGTGTGTCTGTGTCTGTGTAAAAGTGGTGTCTGTGCGGTGTGTGTGTGTGTGTGTGAGAGAATGAGTATCACACCTGCTACACGTTGCAAAAATGAGGTTTAGAGAATAAAACCCCTTTGTCCAAAAAAATTAATTCCATTTTTGTAACAAATGTGTGTAGTTTGTCCTTATGTTTTATACTAGGTCTCATTACATGCTTTCCCACAATCAGTACCAAATTTCGCTTGTACCAAGAATATAATTGCCATTCTTCTGCGGTTGTTTACGCGGTGCTCATGACTTGCAATAGTTTTATGTTGGTAAAACATTTAGAAAGCCTATCCATTAGGGTCAAAGGAACGCGGCGACATCAGATACAAAATATGTAATGCCTTAATGAAACATGGTTATATTGCTCCAATTTTTGTTAAATTTCAGTTCCTCATACGGAACCGATTCCGGTTTTCTTTGGTGACTGCGGATCTTTGTGACAAAAACTAGAAAGTAGCAGGTATTGCTTGGTTTGAAGGTATCCTGGTCTGGCCAGATATATGAAATATAAAGTGTGCTTTAAAATGGTACAATTAATACTTTTTATCTTCAAAAGTAGCTTGAAATGTACATATTTTTAGTTTGTTCTAATTCAACTAAGCATTTCCTGTTATGTTTATTTTTTCATAAATCAACTAAGGTTCTGAATGTTTATGTAGCTCTTATTGCATTTCTTATATTCTATAGCAACAGTTATTTCCAAATTGTTACTGTTTATTGGTTTATTCTGAAAATGGCAGACAAATGGAAAGCAAAAGAAACCTTAACAGGTTTGTGTCTCGTTATTTTTTGTGTTTGGTTTCAATGAGTTATAGAGTTTAATTGTACTTTAGTTATTCTTCTTCTCATTTTCAGATACATTTACTTTATATATATATATATATATATATATATATATATTTATATATATATATATATATATATATATATATATATATATATATATATATATATATATATATCTCTAGTAATGACTGGCACCATGAACTCATCATTGTTCAAGGTGTTGACATTCCATGTTCCTGTATTTATTATTATTACAATGTTTGCAGAGGCTGCCTGTAGAAGATGCCACATTAGACCCTCTCCATTGAGGGTACAGGTGGTCATGTTTGTTGTGGCATCATCATTTTGTGTGCCGTGGAGGTGTCAGTCCGTAGGGGCCTATATAAAATTTCATGTGCTATCGTTCCCTCTTTGAAGCGTGGGCATATTGGGCGCGCCTCCATCTATACTGGGGCTGGCTGAGGGTGTGTTCATGGTCTGAATCTGTGCCTGTAGCTAACAACCAACCAGTGCGGTGGGCTATGGGGGCCTTCACCATTTTGTCCCTGCTGCAGCTGCTTCGCGGGATCATGATATGTGGCAGCGGCGCACCGCACACTATGACGATGTGGAGAGTACTGGCTCCACCAGTGTATCAAACACCCGGACCATTGATTTTCAGCATCCGAACCTGCATCCATGATGATTCTGGACGTAAATTGTTGCCTCGATATGGTGTTTAGTATTGCATTTCTGATAGAATTAAGTCATCGGCTCCAGTGCATAGCCAGCATCCCGGATGCGGCCGCCAGGATATCCCTGACAAATACCACCGATAGAGCTGTGAGGCATGCGGATATGAGGAGTCATGGTAGCAGCTTCAGGGGCTGCCAGCACGCACATCCATGATAATGCCTGGGCGTGCACCGCGACCTCAGCGATTGATGGGTGGAATCCTTCGCGGTTATATGAGCGCCTCTCGCTTAACTCCTGGGTGGTGACTTGATTTGTATGGGTACGTTTTATGCGCACCGCCTCCGGTGTGTGCACATGGCAGAAGTGGCGCATATTGCTGTTGCTCCTGAGTTGGATATAACTGCTCAGTGGCGTAATGGTAACA
This sequence comes from Protopterus annectens, assembly GCF_019279795.1. Lineage (NCBI taxonomy): Eukaryota > Metazoa > Chordata > Ceratodontiformes > Protopteridae > Protopterus > Protopterus annectens. Next base: position 1,850,841,179 of record NC_056743.1, on the reverse strand, counting down.
GCATCCGGAACTGGTGGTACCCTGGATGCTGGTGCCTGTGAGATCCCATTATATATTTCCAGTTGGCCTTTAGAGGTGCCTGTGGCGCTGTATTTGCAGGCACACTGCAGCGTATGTCCGCTGGGATGGTTCCCCTCTGTTGGCTATAGTTTCAGGCGTGGCGAGTGTAGCTCACTATTTGCTGTAAGATGTCATCCCGCCTGTAATGCTCTCTACTATCTCCGAATTAAATTGTAGCCCTGGTAGATTTACCATGGTCTGAACACTCTCCAGCCTTCTCCTCCGAGGGCCTGGGTGGTTGTAAATATCATCCCTCCTGGCATCATCAGTCTCCTTGTTGGTGAATCGCTATGGCAGCTCCCAACATGTACAAAGTTCCCCGGTAATGTTTACACCTATAGTTGCGGTGTTTGGGAATACACGGGTGTGTGTAAGATTATTTTCACTTTTATACTATTATTACTATGAACACGATGTCATAGGGTGTGTATATGCGATGCATTAACTACAGGTATATATTGTTTTACTGCGGAACTTTATTGTGGTACCTTTGGTGAATTACATTTGGCTGCGGTGGTTACCTCTTGAGCCTTCCTTTACATTTCTGCACGTTACCTACCATTTTCTGGCGTGCATCAGCAGCTACTATCATTTATTGCTTTCCTGGATCTGGTATCTTGCGTTGTGTGTGCTACTGCCAGTCTGCTGTCGGATTTGCTTTACTCTGCTGTGTCAGGTCTCCTATCTTTGCAATCCAATACCCTCCCCTCCTTTCTTTGCATTCAATGCCTCCCTATCCTGTTTTGCCAGGTTTCTGCAAAGCAGACTTGTCCTTCGTCGATTGGCCGCTGCGTGAGTTGATTGGTGTTGATTGCTCGTTAGTACTCCAATTACCCTACTTTAGCAGTTCAGCGCTTTTCCCCTGGCCTTCCTGTTTATTGCTTTATTGATGCGTGCGTCGTCCTGATTACTAGGTTTTGAAGACGCGTTTCATCCCGTAAACTGCAGGCCTCATGCGGCATGCTCTCAACTAAACTATTCTGCCGCTTCCTCCCACCCCTGTCCTGCGGCTTTGCTTGCTTAATGGACCCAGGCCAATTACATTGCTCCAATGTGTGCTTACTGCTACTGGTGGCACCCTCTGCTGATGTCCGTGTATCTCCTGACCTCTGCGGTGTTATACGGCTGTATGAACACAACCTTCATCAGCAGGACATTTAGCGATTCAGTGTCTGCCTCTTTGCGCCAGCGTGACTGCGCTAATTCGCCAGTTACCGTGCCGGACACTATCACAGGCCCTTAGCAACCTTTGCACCTTGGTTGTGGTGTTCCATGCCTACCATTGTGTATTATGCTGTAAACCTGATTTCTATTACGTTGAGATTTTATGATATTTTTATATTATTTCTTTATGTTACAGTTTCCGCACACATGCCCTGCGGTTGTGCTGTGTGTTACTGTAGACATGACATTAAATGTTGTTTTTTACGTGTTGTGCATCTTTTCTTATGCCATTGGCTGTGTATTTCACCATTGGCATATGTTAACTTTGATACATGGGTCTGGCCCGCTTCCATAGCTCCGATGTTCTGTTTGGGAAAATGTAAACCATGTTTTTTGGTTTACATTTCTGTGGGCTTACACTATGCCTGCACCACTTCATGAATCACTATATGCCTTCATTTGCATGGTGCGACACTGTGCATGGGGTGATTAGCATACCTAAGCTGGGGGCTGCACAGTTCTGGCGTACACCGGTAGTGCACGTGGAATTGGATCATACCTGAATCGCTCGAGGGCCATATTTAGCATTATACCGCCTACGCTATGCCTGCGCCTGGCGCAAGCTTCATGAATCCCGGGGAGTATTTTTACTGGAAACTCGTGATCAAAGAAGACATAAATATAATACTGTTTAAAGATTATAGTATATTAGCTGGTTCATATTTTAAGTCAAAAAGAAGAGGCACAATGATCTTGTTGAGATGTAATATACCTGAACCTAAAATCATACATACATTCAGTGATAAGGATGGTATGTTGACACTGATAACAATTGAAATCAATAAACACTATTTTACATTAATTAATATGCATTTGGTTTCCAGGAATTGGTACGAAAATTGTTAAAAAGTTACTAGATGCTCTGATTACACATATTAAGGGTGAAGTAATCATAGCAGGAGATTTTAATTGTGTTTTATCAACCGTTGATACCACTAACACTCAAAACATAAAACTGTCATCTGCAGCAAAACATTTAAACAATTTTATTAATGATCTAAAATTATGAGATATATATGATTTGAAATCTGTTAACTCACTGCATTACACACATTTTGTTTTGGTACCTAAACTACTATAGATAAAGTGTTCACCTCTAACAGGCTATATTTCAAAGTTGATGATGTACTAATAATATCCTGCCCATTTAATAAAAACAGAAAAAGCCCAAACGGTACTGGCAACCAACTCCATTTAATAAATTTAAGCGCTTTTCGACTGATACAAAACAGCCTTCATCAGAATACAAAAAAAATAAGCGCTATATTCATTTCAGAATTCATTTGAAGAATTGAAGACCTCTAATAAAGTGATCGCTACTTGAGGTCTTCAATTCTTCAACTGAATTCTTAAAATTTATGTCAACTTTTGATACAGTGTCAATATCTTATTTAGATATATTACTTAAGAATATGGAATTGAACTGTTTTACAGCTAAAATCTTCCATAAAAATACATGTTCGAATATGTTTCTTCATTTTTCGAGCTGTCACCCCTTTCATCAGTTAAAGGACAACTTGTTAAGGCTGCCCGGATTTCCACCCAAGATGCAGATTTTGAAGATGAATGTGAATTTTTGAGAATTGCATTTGAACATAGGGGTTACCCATTAGACTTATTAGATGACTTAATCCAGGAAGTCAGGATGAAAAGGGTAAATCATGTCTATGTACCTTTGTTGGCTAGGAAATCTGCTGTTGTAGAAGAGAATCCTAAACCTGGAAAGTCGGATCATCCTTGTACGGGTGTAGTGACTACTGGGGCAGTAAGTGAAAATATGGCTAGTAGTTTCATTACCACTTATTGCATACAGAGTTATTCCTGTATAAATATAATCAAGAAGAATTGGGGTCTATTTAGATCGAATCAGAATTTATTAAATAAACTGGGGGAGAGGTCAAAAATAGTTTTTAAATGAGGCAAGAATTTGAAAGATTTGTTAGCACATAATTCAAGCCCTTTTGTTAAGACACCAGGTATGGTAAAAAGTGAGGCTTGTAATATGTGTAAATATATAGAAATAACTAATTCTTTTATTGCCAATGAGTTTAGATATAGATTACAAGGCAAGTTTAATTGTAATTCTAAAGAAATATTATATTTGGCTAAGTGCATGTGTTGTCCTGCCTTCTATGTTGGCAAGACGGAGCGGAGGCTCCGTGACAGAATATATGAGCAAATTATGCCAAAGCCACAAGAAGGCAGAATAGCCAAGACATTGATCTTTAAAAAGGTAGTAAGGTCTGCCAATGTTATAATGTCCAATATTAGTAACAGGGGAGCTTGGTACCATATTTAGCAGTCCCCAGTATCTTATCTCAGTGTAAGACTTAACTAATTAGCTTTCATTTTGTGCAACC
>NC_056743.1:1850814770-1850837035 GCF_019279795.1 Protopterus annectens | reverse complement strand
GGTGCCTGAGGTGGTTGTGTGCATCATCCTCCACACCACCTTCAGTCTCCAACACATGCTGGTGGATTAAAGCTATGGCAGCCCCTAACATGTACATATTAAAAGTTTCCTGTCTGTATACACCAATGGTGCAGAGTGCATGAGAATACACAAGTGTGTGTGAGGTGCTTTCACATTTTATACTATTGTGCTATGGATGCTGCTGATGTCATTGGATGTGTATGAGTAATTCCAGCTGCAGGGTATATTAATTATGGGTTTTACAGTGAGTACTGCAAGTGTGGGGCCTTTAGTGTGGAGTTATGCTTGCCTGCCTTGATTAATCTGTTGCTCTTTAATTCACTTTTAAACCTGGATCCCCTCTGATTATCAGGCATGCATCCACCTCCCTTTCTTGTTTTGTACTTTCCCTACCCAGTCATGTGTTGCAAAATGTGCATGTAGCTGATATAATGCAAATCTGCTTTGTTCTGCAGTGACACTTTACTGTTTTCTATGCAGTACAGCCCCTCCCCTTTCCTGTTCTGCAGGTAGCTGCTTGCAGCCTTGTTAGCTGTTGTCAATGGCCCACTGTAGGTTTCTAGGTGTTAATTAGTCATTTGTACTTCAATTTCTCTGCTGCAGCATTTCCTTATTTCTTTCCTATATCCTTCCTGTTTCAGCTCCAGAGCGCATCATGCAAACCCATTTATCAAGTTTAAGCGTGTTTTCATCTCCGTTCACATGCATACTCGGTTACCTTGTGTACTCTCAGCTAAGCAAAGCTATAGCCAGTTCAACACACCCCTATCCTGCAGCTTTACTTAGCTATGGGCAAACCGGATTAGCAATGCTCCAATGTGCTTACAGCGAAGGTGACACATCCCTCTCTTGATATCATCTTTATCTCAAGGGCACACCTGGGTGTTATAATGCTAATCTGTGAGGTGCATCCTTACACCAGTGGGGAATTTGTGATTCACTATTACTCCTCTCATTTGCATGGCAATGCCTACTAATTCCTAGCTACCACGCATAACACTGTCACAGCCCCTTAGCAACCCTTACGCCATGGTGTGGTGTAACATGCCTGCCATTGACTATTATGGGGAAATCATGATATGTGTTACATTGCAGTTTTATTCTATATTTTTCTATTTTCCTTGCAATCCCATTTGCGCACCCCTGCCCTGTGCTTCCACTTCGCGATAGTGCAAATAAAAATATTAAATATTATTTTTATATTTTGTACATTTTTTATGCCAATGGCTATATATTTAGCCATTGGTATATATTAACAATATAATACATGTGTTTGGTCAGCTGTCATGGCTCCGATTATATGTTTGCAAAAATGTAAACCGTTTTTTATGGTTTACATTTCTGCATGCTTACACTACACCTGCACCACTTCCTGGATCACTACATACCTTTATTTGCATGCTACACTGCTGCACATGGGGTAATTAGAATACAGGCCCCGGGACCTGTGCGGGCGTAGCATACGCAGGTAGTGCACATGGAAACAGCTCATACCTGGATCACTCACCGGCCATATTTAGTGTTGGAACGCCGACGCTATGCCTTCACCTGGCGCAAGCTTCATGAATCCCAATGCTAGTGTATTTAAATAATGCATTATTTACTTAACGATTCTTAACAGCATTACATTATTCATATATTCATTTTAGTGTATTTAAATAATGGATTATTTACTTTATTCTTATTAGCATAATAGTATTCATATATTCATTTTTTAATATTCTAGTTGTGTGCTATCTAAAAAAATTAGTCCTGCCCTTAATATTGAACTGTATTATCCAATATAAAATATTAAATATAAGTCTTTACACAGTGACCATCTTATTACTATTTATACTAAGTTACTAAACAAATTGGAACAATATTTTGTCTTTTCCATTTCCAAATCAAGAGAATGTCATCAGTAAAATGCCCATAATACTTAAAAATGTAAACAATTTATACAAAAAATATAACTTTCTATCCAAAAGCAGATTATTAAATTAGAGAAGCTGCATGCTAAAGGGACAACCATGACTAAACTGTTTCTGCAAACATTGTTAGTGACAAAAAAATAAAACAATGCCATATGCCTTGTTGAGTCATTTTCAAGTTTAAAAACTTGAAAATGATAAGATCTCTCAGTAAGACAACAATAAAGAGTTGAGCTTTTCATTACAAGTAGTAGTTACAATTTAAACACCAGTTCCATTCCTGCATTTCAAAATAAAAATTCCTTGATTATTAAAATATTAAATTGAATTTTCCAGTCTTTTTTTTAGACAGTACTAGTTTGTCATCTATTAGCTTCCAAACAGCAGGATATGTTTTCCAGTTTTTCAACCACAATTCCTTTAGTGGCTTCAGAGTCAACAGAAAAAATATAGTAATATAGTTTAGTTTCTGTATGTTAGATGAATTTCTGAAGCTGTAATGATTTATTGGAAAGAAACAACATTATCTAATTGCCCTATACCATCATATTTTTATATTTACATTCAAAGATTCTTCTTCAGGAACACTCATGGGATAATTTTCATCTAAAACTTTGTTTTACGAATCAAACGCTTCTTTGTTAAAGTTAGTATCAATGGAAGTAAGCTGATTTAGATGCAAAGCTTGTTTTCTAACTTTATTAGATTTAAGACAAAAAGGAGGAGCTATAGCATAATTAAGCAAAAAGGATTACTAGTCTCTCTGCTTTCAACATTATTAATACTAGACTGGAAATCTTTCTTCATAAATAAATTGAAAACATGAATTACTACCACTGAAGGCCTTTTTTATTTTCATTCCATCTCTTCATTATTTCATCCACCCATCTATCAATTATCCATTTTTTTTCTTCGCCATCTTTACAAATGGGGTCAGGTGTCACTTCAGTAGTAAACATCATCTACAGATAATTTACACACTGCCAGGTTACTAAATTGAACCAGTTTTTCACTTTTCCGTTCCCATATCAAGAGTATGTCATACTGAAAATGTCCGTAATACTTAACAATGGAAACAATTTTTGCTTAAAAACATAATTTTCTTTCCAAAAGCTGGCTACTAAATTACAGATGTATCTTGCTAAAGGAACACCTATCGGCATGCTTTGTTTATGCTTAGGAAACTGTTGTTAATGACAAAAAAGCTGTATAAAGCAATACCAATGAGCTGTGTGAATAAAAGTATTTTTGCTATTTTGAGCTTGTCACTAAGTAGTAACATATAGACAAACTAATGTATTCCTGTTCCATGTAGGATCATTGAGGACTGTGATTTCACATCCACTGCTGCTAGCAGACTATTATTAATCTTAAAATGTCTAAACTTTTGTATCAAATCTGGACTGTCTCTTATATATGATTTAGAATCTTTCATATTCTTACCAGCTGCTCTATAAATGCTTTTGACCAGAAGCAGTTTCAATGTGATTCAAGGGAGGTCTATCCTAATCCTTATATATTTTTATTGTACCAAATATATGACTTAGTCTGAGATGAAAAATGATGAAATAATTAGCTAGTTCCTCAGTAATAAGGTGACTATAAGCCACTGTCTACCATTTATCTAATAACAGAATCTACGGTTGTATAGGCTGGATTTAAGTTCAGTCTTGCAGTCTTTACAAACATAACACTGACAGACATTTACTCCTTAACAATAATGTATAACAAGCCCTTATTTTTACTGCTATTTCCTTATGCTGCTATGGCATTACAATCTTTGTATAGCTGTTTAACTTAAAGTCCTATTTTTCCTTGCAAATCAGCAGTTATTGCAATTTATGTCACTCAGTGCTCAGGAATCTGGGTGTTAACTCTATATAGAGAACACTACTAGAATGTTATAAAATGGGTGCGCACACACACACACACACACACACACACACACACACACACATATATATATATATATATATATATATATATATATATATATACACATGCATACATATATATATACATATATACATGCATACATATATATACATATATACATACATACATATATATACATATATATATATATATATATATATATATATATATATATATATATATATATATATATATATATATATATATATATACACATATATACATATATCTATCTATATATATCTATATATCTATCTATATATATATATATATATATATATATATATATATATGTCTGTATGTATGTATGGGTCTACTTGACATGATCAAAATGTCAATAGATAGACTTTTAAAACTCCGAGACCAAAAAAGCAAAGTTTCGTATGAGTGAAACTTCACTATACTGACATTCAGAAGACTGAATGTTTCAAATGCTGATTTTGCCAGTTGAGCAGAACAGGAAATCTACTTATTTCCACACTGTAGTGCAATCTTGGAGTTGATATATTTAATTTGCAGGGGGGTTGGGGGTTTTAGCCCTCTTGCAAAAACATTAAAGTAAAAAATAAATAATTGCATTTATGGAATTCCTATCAAGTGTAGAGATAAAGAAAGTAGAGTAGAGTAGTATTTTGAGGTTACCAGAAATTAAAAAAAATGTGTTTCAAATTGAAAGATCAAAAGTACAAGCTTTAGATTTAGATAGAAAAAAGAAGAGAAAAACACGTATTAGCTGTTAACTATAGAGATACTTGACCAGTTGCTAAAGGTGTTAAAAAGGAACAAGTACACAGGTGTTCAGCTATATTTTTATGTTTTTTCAGAATGTTGACTTCATGTAAGTAAAATATATATTAGTATGCGAGGCTCTTTTGATATATTGTATTTTTTGCTAGTTTTGGAGTGTCTAAAGGCTTGTAGTTAGAGCTGGTAAAGGAGGCTGTTTGTATATAGGCTGCTGGTGGTGGTGGTGGTGGTACAAGGTAGTGGCTGAATCACCACCATTTTGTAGTATTAGCACTGCCAGTATTTATTTTCATTCATGGAAAAGACAATGGCTCAGTGGTTAAGGTGTTCGCCTCTAAGATGCAAGGTTTGATTCTCACCTCTGGAAAGAGCTCTACTCATTAAAGAATACCAGTAATGTCATAACTGTATGAATGGTGGCAGTGTATGAGTTAAGACATTAGGAAGTAGTTGGATAGCTGGGTAGAGGTGTGGCGGTAGGTTAGGCATTTTGGGAGAATGCTGAGGTATGTAACATGTTGAAGTTGTGCAAGACCGTGGTGCAGCAGGGATTAGGAATGTGCTGTTTCTCAAAAAAATTGTAGCTAGGGTGAGGTAGAGGCAGTAGGGTTACCCATGTGAAAAATGCCACAAGTGGCTATTTATTGTGTGTTTTCCATCATGTATATGTTCAGGAGTTGTTTACTTATTGTAGGTCACTTTTTTAATTTAGCTTTAGTATAGGTGCTGTTTGAGTGGTTTCTTATTACTGTATTAGCTTATATATATATATATATATATATATATATATATATATATATATATATATATATATATATAGATATAGATATATGTATGTATATATATGGATCGCCTTCATTTGCCTGACAGTTCATTTGCCCGACAGTTTATTTGCCTGACAGTTCATTTGCACGGCAATTAGAAAAAGGCAAATAAAAGGTGTATGTCCTTTTCCCCACAGTAGTGCAACCCTGGAGTTAGAATATATAATTTGTGGGGTGTAGGGGGCACAGCCCCCCACCTAATTTGGTTTTATATTGTCCAGTTTGTTTTTTTATTGTTCACTAAAACCAAAGTAGGTGAGGGGCTGTGCCCCCCACACCCCCTCTAAATATATAGTCTAACTCCAAGGTTGCACTAGTGTGGGGAAAAGGACATACACCTTTCATTTTATTTTCATTTTACTGAGTGTGTTCATCTTCTCATAGTGGAAATACTTCAACAGTGGACTGCGTTGTCATCCCGGTTTCCGGAGTTAGCGGTGGTTTGCTTAAGTTTGTTTTCTCGTTGTTGAAGGGATAATAGTTAAGGTGTTTACCTCAGGAACAAGTAGTACAGGATTTGATTCTCACCAAGAGAAATTGGGTTGGCTTAAAATGGCCCAGAAGGGCAATTAGCCTAGTATTTACTGATGAACATTTGTACGAATGTATCATTCCTGTCAACTGTCCAGATTTTAGCAGAATGTCCAGATTTTTGCCTCAAAAATATTCTCTCTTTCTCATACATTTTTTGTTTTTCTGACAAATCACTGGGATGATCTGAGGAATGAAATTAGTAAATAACATCATACATTTGAGTTTCACACTTTGTATCCTTTAGAAAATGCATTTTAATACATACCTTGTTATTCAAACAACTGTCCAAACTCTCATTGTGGCTGCGATTCCACAGCTATCATTTACAAAAAAATGCGATCTCTATTTAGGAATCCTTGGTTAAAAATATATACATACACTTTGACATTCCTATGTGTGATAGGAATGTCATGTTTTGGGGTCAGATGTTATTATTCCTCAGACAATCTATGATGAAGAATCCTTAATATAGAATTTTTCTTTATTACAACTATGATGTCCCATTCATAACATGTCAGACTCATTCATAGGTCACAGACATTATTTTTCTTTCACGTTTGATTGGCCATTATTATTCTACCAATCAGAAAGGCCCATAATTGAGTACAAAGCACCTGCAGGAACAGGAGAGACTTAGAGGTTTCTAACAAAGAAAATCAAGGGGCTCCAGCATGTGCCTTACACAGATCGACTAAAGTCCCTGTCACTATACTCCATATTGCATACACTTTTTAGGGGAGACTTATGCCTAGCCTACAGCGCAATCCAAGACCCAAAATTAATGAACTTGCTGCATATCAGTAAATCAAATGGAACTAGGGCTACGCATTTCAGGGACCTAAATATGGCCTGAAACTTAAGTAAGATATGCTGGAGGGACAGATTTATCTCCCATTGACTGCAGCATCTTTGAAACAGGCTAACAACTCATGCGAAACAGAGCACCTCTATGACACTGTTCAAGAGGAACCTGGACAAGTGGATGAAGCCCCATAAATTCTTACAGGGGATAGTGCCCACAACCCTCTTGGACATGATTAGTCATCACTAAATACAGTCTTGGGTACTGACTAGCATTTTCATGATATTACATTGGGATGAAACAGCTAGGCTTAAAATGACCTTTGGGTTGATAGTATAGTAATTTCCTATGATCCTGTGATCCAATGAAAAACCTAAGTGAAAAACCTGTCTCTAAACTCTCAAAAGTACACCCCACCTTCTAGAAAACTCTTTGTTACTTTTAGTAGTGGGTTGCCATCCGTATCAACTAATTTGGAGATTTGGGGAGTTTTTGGAGATTTAGGATGACAATTATCATGATGTTAGACTTCGGGGAATTGGTTAGGAACATATTTTATTCACACAGAGGCACACATCTGTTTAGCTATATTGTAGTTTCTGTTGAAGAGTCAAGCTATTCTTACTTGATTTAAGTAGAAAGTTATCTGCATAAAGGACTATGTTGAAGTCGGGCAGGTTAGTGAATGTATCATTGATGAGCAGGGAAAATAAAGTTTTGTATGGACTGATCCTTGTGGGATTCCTATGTGATAGTGTCTTTAGTCAAAAGGCAGGTCCATATATGTACTTGAAATGTTATGTTTTGCAAATAGCTTTGCAACCATCTTATTGTTTTGAGGCTACATCCGAATTTGCCATGTTTATAGATAAGCAGGTTATGACATACTGTTTGAAATGCCCTACTCCTATCAACGAACAACCCCCCGTTAATTTAGAATTATTCAAATTGTTGTGTAAGTAGAATTAGTGGCTGTTTATAATGTGTTTTCAATCAAAAGATGTCAATATTTCTTTAAGTGTTTCCAGAGTTGTTTGCATATACGTTTTACAAATATTATTTTATTAAAATCCACTGGTTTTATATAGTCTGTGCATCTTTTTTTTTTTTTTTTTTTTTTTTTTTTACTTAGGGTTTATGTTTTGAGAAGGGGATTGATGTGTGAGTGTTTAAAGGTTGTGGTACATTAGAACTGGTTAAGGAGATGTTGAATATATGAGCAAAAGTTGCTGCTGTGAAGGGTTATTACATTTTCATGAAGGAGGTGTGCAGTTTTGAGAGCTTAGAGCTGGCTTTTTCACTTATGTTGAGAAGAGCTGTTTTGACTTCTTTAACAGAGAGTTTCCAAAAGTAAAATATTAGGTTGTAAGTTACTAATGTGCACAGGTGAGATAATTGAATTAGGGTGCCTAGTGTTGTATTGTCATATGGTGGGGAATATCTGAACAAGGATGTAGTCTTTTGTTAGGGCACTAATAGGGTATATCTGATTGTGTTTGCAGTCTTTAACAAAGTTAAAACTTCCTGTTGTATTATTAGCTGATTGTGTGGAGAGAGTGATGTTGTCTGTTAAAGATTTAGGTACCTCCACGATTGGAGCATTAGTAAAGGTTAAACATTCAGCTATACTACAATTATCAGGGGGAAAAAAACTTGCAACCTCTAAATATGCAGTCAAATATGTTTAATACCTCACAGCCATAAATATATATTCTTCCAGTCTGCTTTTAATAAGTTATTACACCTCTGGCATTTGGTTTTATATTTCATAATTTGTGTAATTTTTAAAAAGTTTATACATTTTCATGAAGATAACTTCAGGAACATAGTCTCCAAAACAATGAAAGTGACATCATGCAAGCAGACTTCAGAATTATATGTTTAATGGTCTTCTTCACTGAAGGTATGTCCTTGCTCTGCTATAAGCTTATTTTAGTATCCTTAGCATCCCAACCAGTCCCTTCTGGTGACTGAAAGAAGGAATGGTAACTCCCCAAGGACACTCATAACTGTTACCATAAGAATCATCATAATTAAATTACAGTAATTGTTTTATAAACACTGAGATTTGTGGCAGAATAAAGAATGCAGGAATTATGATTTGTGACTTGTAGCTTTTTTGTTCTGCCTCATAATGGGTTAGAACTCTTTGTATTGCACCGTATGTTCTGGTTAACCTTATCAGGTATACAAGTCTGTTATGGTATAATATTTTTTTTTAATGCAGAAGAACTGTTTTGGTAGGACTAGCCACCTGGTGGTGTAAATCTTGACTCTAGATGATTATCAATGCTGAAATGACACCTTGACCACATGTGTGCAAAAATGGGACAAAAGGGGTTGTGGATGGATGGATGGATGGATGGATGGATGGAAGGATGGATGGATGGAAAGATTGATGGATGGATGGATGGACAGATTGATGGATGGATGGATGGATTGATGGATGGATGAATTTCTTCAAAATTTGATGTGAATTCATACGATTTTATATAGCCGTATATTAATATATACATTTTGTACTTATGTCAGTGTGCTGAAATTCATTTTATTGTGTATGTATTTAAGCATTTCCTTACTTTTCTTTCAGTTTAGCTTTTTTGGGTTTCATCTAATTTATACAATGCTTAATGATTAAGTTGAATAGAAGGGAGTGTTTTATACAACTTGAAAATCTCAATGAGTAGGATGGGAAATCCAAAAAGTGCCAAAAAAGACTTAAACGCATACACACTTACACACACAACAGATACACACACACACACACACACACACACACACACACACACACACACACACACACACACACACACTTTAAGAGACAAAAAGATACGACTGGTATAAGAATTCTTATACCAGTCATTTATTTTTGTCTCTAAGGTTTTTTCATGTTTATAGTTTCTGAGAAGTACACATTAGCATATAGACTAATTGTATATTGATAGTGGGAGCTTCAGTTCAGGGAGATGCAATACATTCAGCTTAGCAAAAAACATACAAACAGATACATCTGTGCAAAGATGCCTGCAGAAGTGCCAGCTACTTTTCTGAAAGTTCATGTTGTCACCAATGTATAAAGTTGGCACTTTAAGTCGAACATATTAGGGTTTGGATTAGCACAAGAGAGTATAGTGGTGTGGTACCTTATTCATGCATGCGAACCCTTAGTCTAACCCTGCCTCTGCCCCTAATCCTACCCTTACAAATTACCTTCCCAAAAACCCTTTCCCTAAAAGTACCACTATTCAGACAAACTACACTTGTGGCAGTGTTTTTTTTTTCTATTTTTTTCTACTAATTTGGAAAGGAAAGCTTTTGTTTTACTTTTTCATTTGGTTTATTTTCTCATTTAACAATCCACAATGGGGATTACTTTTGCTTGTACTGTGATGCCCTCATTTCTTCCTCTGCCCCACAATGTGCATCATACCACCCATCTCAGGCAATTCATATCCATCACCTCTAGCTTCCTCAACATCTCTTTCTTCCTTGTCCAGATTTCTTTAATACAATAAGACATGCACCACATTTTTGTACACCTTACATTTCTGCTTCTTTGGCATTCTTCAGTCAAGTACTACCCCTCACACATACATAGACAAATACATGCATATATCTGGTTGTGTGTATATGTGCAAAAAGAGAAAGAGGTCATTCTCCATCTTCTACAAATCTTGTGAGAGCTGAAAATGGTAATTCACAAACTGCTGCTTATCTTAATGAAGCAGCATATAGCAAGCAGTTATGCATATGCTAGTCCGTCCTTCAACCAGACGCAATAAAAGGCTGCATATTTATTTATTAATTTAGAGCTCCATAGTAGTGGCAACTAATGTGCTCTCATGCTGACATACAATGACACCTGTCAGATGTATACAAGTGGAGGAAATGCATGTATAGGAAATAAGGACAAACATGAAAGAGGCAAGGAGAAAGGTGCAGGCTGGGTGCAGGCTGGGGGGGGGGGGCAGGGCATCCATGTTTTGGGAGGGACTGCTGTTTCTTTCACTTATGTGGTAAAAAGGGATGAGATACAAAGTGACAGAAAAACAAAAGGAAACCAGAGAAAGGAAAGGGGTAGAGCATTGTGCAGAAGAAGATAGACAGACACAGAACAGCAAAGGCAAACAGAGATGGATTTGCATGCACCAGCATGAGGAGACACAGGATGGACACAGAGAGACAGAAAGGGCAGAAAAATGCTGGTGAAAAAGGTTGGACAATCCATAAGTTACAGCACTGTACATAGTACGAAATTGATACATCATACTGGAGCTCAGGCAAGTACTGTGGTCCATCACCAGCTAAGGAATCAGGGTGGCTAGTGGTATAGGCCACTCCCTCTGCTGATTGCCTGAATGTCAGGACTGGCCAGATGAGTGATTATGCACTCTGCTCTACAAAATACAGTCTCCTCTACTTAGTTTAGCTGCAGCTGGGTCGCAAAGGTCATTGGGGTCATGTTACCTGCAAGTGAGAGGCAAAGAATCCCTCTCCAGTGAATCACTATTAGCTCGTCTCCTTCCACAACTACAGTCTCAACAGGGGTGGAATATGGATGACTCACCCACATAGACAGTTATTAGGAAGGTGCAACGAAAGGTAATTTACAACAATTAAAAAAAAATAGAGGATCTTTGTAGCATGCATTTAGATGTAGATCCTTTAATGAAAATATTATAAGGGCAAAGAAGAGGAAAGTATTTTATTTTGTTTATTTATTGGAGTTATAATAAGTCAAGTACTTGGGCAAAATGTAATTATAAAGGATAGAGATTTATCTGCATTTTCCAGAGATCAGCCCGATTATTAGTTCCTTTTAATTTAGAATGAATTATGATCCAATAAAAAAAGAGTAAATGATTGGATTATCATGCCCTGGTTCAAGTATAATATTTGAAGGAACTATTGTTTTTGAGACAACTGAAAAATTTTTTAGCATAAAAAAGTTAGATTAAATTGAGGTAGTACTTAAATTCACTGGTGTTTTTATTTGTTTAGTTAACCAAATAATATTTACACTATCAATGTATCCTTTAGGTAAAGAGCAATAAGGACAGATTTTAGATGCCGATGTGATTCTTTTTAATAAAGAAGCTTGTCAATACTTTTACATACAAAAGGGAATGGGCTTTGGGTTACATTTTCATATCTCTAATTATACTAGTTGGATTGTTAGTAATTGGTTGAGGACATGCTATCAAATTAAGCAGCCTTATTTCTTTTAAAAAGACATTGAAAGTGTTTTCAAATTTTACAGTAAATAATGAGCATTAGGATTAAGTAACCGACATTTTTGAGGCTATGAAAAAGTTCTTTGTTCCATCTAATGAAGTCCTGTTGCAATGACATCCAGTCCGATGGGATTTCATTCCACTGGGCAGAAGTATGTTAGCCAGGGCCTTCCACTACTGTTGGTGTGCATTCTTGTACGTTAAATCCCTGTGATGTCCTGCAGCATTTCTTCTTGAGAAAACATGCTAATGGAACATCATCTTCATCAATATCACTGGAAACACCCTAATACTGGGTGATTTCAACTACCCTGCCATTAATTGGGAAAACTACTCGGGTACCAACTCCTTTTCCCAACGGTTCTTGGAATTAATAAATTCTAATGCCCTGGAACAACTAATCCATTGTCCCACCAGGGGTTCCAATATCCTAGACCTGATCATTACGAACATGGGAGATAGATGCTCCACACCAGTGGTCACCCCCTCATTGGTCAGGTCTGACCATAAGCAAATCACCCTTGACATCCACATCCCACCCCCACCCCCCAGTAAGGAAACCACCTTAAAAAAACTTCTCCAAAGCCAGCTTCATGCTACTGAAGTCAGAAGTGACAAACTTCACAACACCCACACAGAAGGGACTGGAAGTTCGACTGCAGAATCCTACACTAAGGCACTGTACAAGCACATCCACTCGTGCATAAATCGTGCCATCCCAAATAGAACCAAGATGCTCTTATCCAAAAAAAGGAAGCCAATCTAGTGGTCTCCTGCTATAAACAAACTATACAACAGAAGGAAGAAACTGTTGCAGAAAAGAGGAAAATCCCAGGATGCAAAAAACTCCCTCACCAGCCTCAGTAAGAAGCTGAGATCCCTCATAAAATCCTCAAAAGCTAGTTACGAAAATAAAATTGCCAAAGATTCCAAAGACAACCACAAGGCATTCTATAGTTATGTCAAGAATCTAAATGGCAATGCTCAGATCTGCTCTGAGCTACAACAGAATGGCATTAAATATACTGATCCCAAGGATATTGCCAATATCCTGGCAGATCGATTTAGTGCCAACTTCACCCCCCTCTCACCCCTTAAAGGGCACATCTCAATACCAAAAGATTGCCAAATTCTGATAATCACAGCCACACAGGTAGAAACAGCACTCTCCAAAGCTAAGAATACAGCATCCATGGGACCAGATGACATACCAGGCTGTGTACTGCATGAACTACAAAATGAACTGGCACCCCATCTAAGTGTCATGTTTAGTCATAGCCTCACCTCAGGCTTTGTGCCCATTGAGTGGCGCACAGCTACAGTTATCCCGCTCCACAAGGGAGGATCCACCTTGGATCCCGGGAACTACCGTACCATCAGTCTGACAAGCCTGATCTGCAAGGGCATGGAACGCATTATCATGGAACTTATAAAAAAAGACATTGGCAACCTTCAAACACTGGACCCCACCCAGTTTGGGTTTGTGAAGGGCCGATCTTGTCTCCTGAATCTGATTGACTTCTTCTAATTGGTCTCCAGAGCTGTGGACGAGGGTAAGGCGGTCCACATAGCCTATCTGGACCTCACCAAGGCCTTCAACACCATCCCTCACTCTGGAATCATAGATAAACTTACTAAGCTGGGCATAAATCCCTACATCACTCGATAGGTTGCCAACTGGATTACTGACAGAACCCAGACTGTAAAAGTATCTGACTCCAAATCCAGCTCCAGACAAGTGACAAGTGGAGTACCTCAGGGTTCAGTCCTGGGACCACTCTTGTTTGGCATCTACTTCTCTGAAATACAGGCCAACACTAAGGGACTCTGGCTAACAATGTTTGCAGATGACTGCAAACTGGGAGCCATTATTGAATCCCAAATGATGTGGATATTCTACAAAACGGCCTTACAGAAACAGATGCCTGGTGCCAAAGCCATGGGCTCATGCTTAATGCCAAGAAATGTATAGTTATCCCCTTTGGAAAAAAACATGTACCCATGAACTACCACATAGGTGGCAGGACACTAAACATCGAAAGTGTGATGAGAGACTTAGGGACACAAGTGGACAGTGGTCTCACTTTCGATAACCACATTGCCACAACAGTCAGGAAATCCTTCTATGTGGCACACCTGATCACTAAGGGCATTTCATCCAGAAAAAAATGAGGTCATTGTCCCACTGTACTCATCCCTCATTAGACCCATTATAGAGTATAATGCCCCATTTGGTATGTACCTCACAAGACATCTTCAACAGCTGGAAAGGCCACAGAAATACCTCACTAAAATAATCACAGGCCTAAAGCAGATGCCATATGCTGACCGACTAAAAAAACTCCAGCTATACTCTGTGGCATATCGTCTACTCAGAGGCGATCTCTGCTTAACATACAAGGCCATGTCAAACCTGAGCTGCTGGACATGCTCCACTTAAAGAAATCCCAATCCCTCAGAGCCACATGCTCCAGGGATCTAAGCCTTATCATCACAATGAACAAAACATGCTGGAGGGATAGGTTCCTGACACAGAGACTCCCCATACTCTGGAATAGACTGCCCATACATGTCAAGCAGAGCGCCTCATTGGCCCTCTTCAAAAGAAACCTTGATAATTGGATGGGAGATAGGAAATTCACCCTGGGGATCATGTCAGTCGCCCTGCTAAACAGGGGCCCAAAGAAGTAAATATTGTGGGAAGAAATTTCCAGGGAATTGTTATGGCTAGGCTTGCATAGGCCTTAGGGCTGACAGCTTAGTACCAACCTATGAACTTATGGAAGCTTGCTTATGGCCTATATAAATACACACACACACACACACACACACACACACACACATATATATATATATATATATATATATATATATATATATACATACATGGTTCCACTTGAAACCATCGAATATTCAGAACATCGAAGTTCTAATCATCGAGACGAGAACATTGATGTTCAGAACATTGAAGGTTCAAAGTGAACCACAAAAAAAACCAAATAAACAGTCAAACTATTTTATGCAGGGGGGCTTCACCCCCCTGCACTCCCCATGTAGGGGGCTGTGCCCCTCACACACCCCCTATTTTAGTATTCCAACTCCAAGATCGCACTACAGTGGGGTAAGGGAAATCTCCCATTTACCGCTATATGCGGTAGCGCTAAACGGGAGATTTCCGCACTCTACCTGCAATGCCAACACTCAGATGGCACACACACACACACACACACACACACACACACACACACACACACACACAACATGCAGGGCACCTTGCTGCCCTGCATATACACCCAAAACTTACCAGTTTTACTTACCTGGCACTTATACTTTCAACCTTCGATGTTCTGAACTTTGATGTTCTGGTCTAGATGATTAGAACTTCGATGTTCTGAACATTCGATGGTTTCAAGTGTAACTATATATATATAGTTAATATATAATAATAGCTAATATCTGAAAGCCCAGGAGTGACAGGTGCAAGCCGTCCCTAGCGAAGCATCGTGGCTTGTCGAGCATGTCATCCCAGGCTGACAGGCATTGGATCCCCTTTGAATGACACCAGAACTTAAGCCAATTGTTGAAATTGATCATCTTGTCTTCATATTGTGGTATCATTCTTGGTGAGGGTAAGATGCTACTCAAGGTCAGGGTCATACCGGCCTGGGCTACATGCTCAGAGAGCTCCTCTATGTCTCTTTTCATGTAGTCCAGGGAGGTACGTCTCAGGTCATTCACACCAGCATGGACAATGACTGAGTTATATTTGTACTTGCCTTGGAGTGACCTGAGTGCTTGTGTTATGTGGCGGATCCTAGCACCCAACAGGCAGCTCACCGTGACCTTCTCCTTGTTCAGCCTGGTGAGCGGGACGTCAGTGTGCCTGATGATAGTCACCTATTACAAGTGTATCAGGTGTGTTGTTTAGCCTTAAGGGCTGTGACTGTTTGGCACACTGGCTTTGTGAGCTATGTGTTGCACGTGTTTTGTTTTGGGGTAGCGGTTGCTTGGGTGTCTGCTTTGGAAGTCTCTGCTGCTTAGGCAGATTTTTATTTAGAGCCTCCGAGTATGTTTTTGTGTGTTTATGTGTTTGGTTTGCTGTCGTGGTAGGTCTATGTGAGACTGGAATTGTAGTGAGTGTGGTTTCTTCTCCTCCTGACTGGTTACGCCAGTACTGAGTTGAGAGGGCTTAGCCTCCAGTTTGGCTATATGGTTGCATCTCTCACATGTGTTGGAACTTGTTGGGAGGAGGAGAGGGTTGTCTGTGTACATGAGGCAGTTGTAACATTGCCTCAAGATTCCCAGATTCACCAGCTGGACCAGAGAGGAGATTGACAACTGACCTTTGGGCATGCTAGAATAGTATTGGGAATTCCTTAAAAAATTGAAAAAAAGGGCCAATGGGGAACAAGGTACTCAAGGGGAGTTTGTGAGGGTGTAGTGCTTTTAATTTTTTAGTGCTGACTTATATAATTGCTTTAGTGAGCAAGTGCCAGGCTTTAGAGTAGGAACAGGGTGTTTATTATGAGAACTAGATCAGTTCTAAGGGAAAAAATGAAGAGCAGACTTTGTGGAGCCGAGAATGGTTTAAACCCAATTAAGCTGCATTGCCCGATGCTGAGCTATGTGCAAAAGAGCTAAAAATTGGCCCAAAACGGCCAATAGACTACCAGATTCTTGTGCTGGGAACACTCCTCCAGGGATAGATAGGCTGCTCTAAGCTCCCCACTGCCACTGGTGAATAAAGAAGCCTCCCTTTATCCAAGAAAGGAAATGGGCAACACAGGAACTTTCCAAAAGCCCAGAATACAGCAAAGCCTGTATTTGGACTACTCTAGGTCAGGAAAGACGGGAAACCAGGATAATTTTTTTTTTTTCTTTTTTGCAACAAACAGCAGGAAAATGCAACAAATATGTAACACAGGCTAGCGCACTTGAGTGTGTAACCTCAACAGGTAAATGCAACAAACAGGGCAAACTTTAAAAGTGCAGGTGCAAAAACAACTTTAAACAGTTTAAAACAGTTCAAGAAGCAGAAATACTTGCAGTTTAGCTAGATCGGACAGTCACCCAAGTACTACCAGCAAAAAAAAAAACACTTTTATCAGGTTAGCAGTCGCTCTTTTAGCCTCTCTGCTGCTAGCACCACTGTGCAGGACCATGAGGAGCTTGGCTGAGTAGTAACAAGCGCAAAAAACGCGCCAAAGCGGGTTTTATATAGGGGGACTTGAAAGATTTAGAAATTGGCCCAAAATGGCCAATAGACTACCAGATTCTTGTGCTGGGAATACTCCTCCAGGGAAAACTATAAATAGGTTCATACTAGGCTAACTGCACTTGTGGACCATTTTAAGTCTAGCCAATTATCCCTTGTGGGACTCAAACCCTGCACCTTGCATTTGTAAGGCAAACACCTTAACCATTAGGCCACCCTCCCTGCTTATCCCTTTGGATAACGTGTGCTCAGCAACAAGTGTTAGCTAATGCGGACACCTGCCAACAGCTGTGCACACTGACATTGATGCCGTGCAATGTTACTGTAACTATAAACCAGTAAAACCAATTATCACTTTTATGTATGAATTTATTTATTTATTTATTGACATTTGGTGACTGGAAAAGTCTGACTGGGTCACAAACTCATTTTCAGTGAAGGCCCAGGGAGAAAAGTTCCAAACAGTAAATTACAGACAATAGCAGTAAATAGATAATCAGAATTAATATATCATCAAAAATTCAAGAACATCATTACATAGTTTTAGAAGCAACATCCGGTAGTAGTGTAAGTACATAATAATTTTACATTTAGATAATTTTCACAGTATATATGGCAGGAAATGCTCTGTTCTCAAATGCAGCTAAAAAGTATTGGAACCAACTCCCCCATGAACTTACATCACTGTCTTCATTTACACTTTTTAAACACAATCAAAAACTCTATCTTAAGACCCATTGGTTATGTCCCTGTACAAATCCAGACTAATCTCATACTATATCCAAAATGCCCTCTCTTAAGACTTAATTCCTGCTCTATCTGTGTCTTTTTAGATCAAGGCCTATCCCTGGCAAAAACATATCTTATCCTAACAGAGATAATTTAAAATACCTAGTTAAATTCTTCTGCATATAATTCTAAAGCATCCTACCTAAGGCAGGCAACAAGTATTGTTTAAACTGTGAGCATTGCTGAACTGTTGAAACTTGAAGTATGTATTTGTTTAACAATTACTTTCTAGTTACTAATGAAGTCTTGTACATAAAGTCTAAAATATCTTATCTAATACATGTGACATATTTTTTGTATAAACTGTGAAGATTCCTGAACTATTTCAAATTTGTAGTATTTAACTGTATAACAACTAGTACCTGTATGTTAGTAGTCTAGTAATCTCTTTGAGCTTATCTCCCCGGGACTCTACTGAAAATGGACATAAATCCAGTTAGACTATCCCGGTCAACAAACGTAAAATAAATAAAATAAATAAATAAATATAGTTTTCACAGTATATAATAGTCAATTTGAGATAGACACACAACATTTTTATGAAATGGAAGGTAATAAAATAAGACACACAAAGCAGTAGAAGTAAAAAAAGAGGGGTATGCTACAAGGTGGATTATATGACATGTTACTGAGTAGGATAGGAGAGAAAGGACAGATAGCTGTTAGTGGATGGGATACTTATAAGCAGAAGGATTTGAGGAATGAGCAAAGAAGAGTGAAGTTTGTAGAATGCTGGAGGGTAGGAGGAAGGATGAGAGGAGGGAGGGGAAAGAAGTCATAGGGGTGGGAACAGATGTTAGATTTGTCAAAGGCAGGTCCAGGAATTGTAAAGCTATTTTTTTAGTCTGAGTTTGAACTTTTTGGGACTGTCTATACTGGTAATATTATTTAGTAGGTTATTACAGTGGACTGGAGTGGACAGGAGACCCATAGCCATGAATAATAAAGAACAATAAATGTCGAAGTAAGTATCACTAACAGCTCACTTATACTTTCAACATGCCAGACTATTCATAACCATTTGTAAATATGAGTAACACCTGAAGTACAGGTATGCACCATTAACAGCTCAGCTATCATTTTTACATATGTCACACTTTTCATAACCTTTTTAAAACCCTGGCAAAGATATATGTGTAATTTGTAAGAATAGTAAGCCTAAGTACAACAACTCTTTCACTGACATTGAAGTTGAACTATGCCTCATTAACTGCTCTACTATAATTTTTAGGTATGTCATACTTTTCATAACATAATTCACACCCATCGCCAACAACTCCATTAAACTATAGTTTCTTAGATTTATCGGTCTTCCACCAAAATAAATATAACACCAAACCAAATAACAAACCCCTGTGGCAGAACCCAAATATAAACAGGCTGTATAATAAAAGGATAGAATGCATGTAAAAGTAAATGTAAATCTCAAGATACAGGAAAAGCTCTTGTAAAAGTTAAAAATGGAATTCTATCCCTGATAAAATCATCCAATGCCGTATTTGAGGTAAACCTTGCCACTAACTCAAAGGAGAGCCACAAAACCTTCTTTAACCATGTTAGAAACCTTAGAAACAATGGGCGGCACTGTGCAGAGTTAATAGCAGTGCACCAATACAGAAATATTAATGACCAGATGAGAATCCATAAATTATCTTTTACAATATAAATCAGACATGTTGGAGGGCTGGCTATGTGTCACAGAGATACCACTTCTTTGGAATTGTCTTCTTCTCCACATAAAGCAAAGTACATCTCTTACACTGTTCAAACAATCTAAATGAATGGATAGTGGCAATATTTAATAATAGTATAATAATAGCAGTGGCCTCACAAATCTTAGTTATCAAGAAAGACCATCATCCCTCAAGATTGATACAGGGTATGTGCAGTTATGTTAGGACTAAAAACAACAAAAACATGAATGTGTGTCCCCAATGGTTGTCACAGTGAAGGCCCATTTTAGTGGGCCTCACCCAAATGCACGGGACACAGATGTGTCAGCTGAACAAGAGAGGGTCCAATGGTCAACAGACAGCAGGGACAGAAAAAAATTGATTAACAGACAGCAAGAGCAAGAAAAGAAGCAACTAAAAAAGAAATGAAAAGAAAAAAGATAACAGAAATGCAGTAATATGCCATTTGGCACCCCTAAGCTGTATACACTACTGATAAGCAGCAAAGGTTAACCTTTGTGGATAATGACAGAAATAATGGGAGAGTAGCACTTACCTGATATCAGAGACAGCAGACTATGTAGAAATTTACTAGCAACTGTTTATTGAAACAATGCTGTAATAACTGATTGAATGAGGCTCAAATCTAGCAGTAATTTGCAGCTCTACCGCAATGCTAATTGGTTACAGCAAAAGGGATGGGAAAGAGTGATATTGTTTATTTTATTTTTTATTTATTTTACATTTGTTTACCGGGATAGTCCGACTGGATACATGTCCATTTTCAGTGGAGGCCCGGGGACAAAAGCTCCATATAGACAAACTTACATAGATTACACAGAAATTAGCAAACAATTACAAAAACAAAGTGATTATATACAATGGGTTAGTAGTGTTCCCTAGTAGGGACTCACAATTCTCATGGACAGACAATTAAAAGTAAGAGACATCGGATTGGAAGCAGAGCTTGGTGATGTAGTTACAAGTTATGATAATTGCAGAATATGCTTTGAGTTTATAACTTAAGCAGAGTTGGTACATGGGCATAGCCAATTCACTTTGAGATACTGTTTGAGTTTTTTTTTTTTAAGATACTTTTGGAGGATTGTAGTTTAGGATTGTTTAGGATAGTTAGGATTGGAGCTTAGGATTGTTTAATTTCAATATATTTGATTCATGCATTTATTCTTTTTTATTTGTGTATATACTTTTACTACCATGTATATGGTAATCATTTGGAATGTTGGGACTTGTTAGAGCAAGTCCTGAAACACAGAGACTAAATGGTTGGAAAAATGGACTTACATTAAAGTCCTAAATGGCCATTTCTCACAATATTCCATCTTGTCTGGGGTATGGTGATCTCTGAGTTGGTATATATAAGTTCAGGGAAAGTTTAAAGTAGAGGAGATTTGCTCAAGATTTGCTCTTCTCCTGTAGTTTTGGTCTTACTTTTTTTGGCTTATCAGTACTCAGTATTTTGAGTGCCAACATTTCAGTAGGGAGTCAGTGAAAACATTCTCAATGTGCCTTGTGCCATTTTAAATAAGGTTCCCTACTCTTTTTAATAAGTTCCATGCAGGCTTTTACATCCACTTGTGCTAGCACCAACTCAGGCAGATGGGACCTTGGTTTAGTATCTCATCCAAAGGACATCACACTCAGAAGTACAGGGTTCCCTAACGCTATCCTGCAGTGCTAATAATACAAAATTAATTCAGTCTCCTGGTGTGGGTATAGAAGCCGTAACCTTCTGACCTTCTAGCAGCAAAGGCAAATGTGCTATCGATTGAGCCACTGACACTGGATATATTCCACATTGCATTTGGGGCCAGTAGGGACTGCTTTATCAATACAGTTATATCAAATGGGACTAGAAATTAGAGGCATTACTGTCAGCTTTAGGTACTTTGGAGGAGGATTACAGCAGTATTAATTTAGATCATGAAGTAATTAAAGACAATTTGCTTTTGAGGAGTCCCTAAACATAGCCATACTGACAGGGGAAGTACCACCACTTTTAAAGGAAACCGTTAGTAAATGTGGTCTGATTTAACAAGAGATGATGATGCATGTGGAGGTGTGCAAGGAGGAGTCATATTTCTTAGGACAAGATCAAGGATATTTTCAGCTCTTAGTAAATTGGTTAGCTATTTGTAGAAAGGCATTAACATTTATAATGTTAGGGAATCACTGGGCATGCTTCCCTAGGGATTGTGAGATCTTGGAGTTTGTATATATATAATTAGCAGGGGATATGTGTATACATATTTTATTTATTTAAATTTATTTAAAAAATTTAAATTTGCACATGAAAAATTACATAGGTACATGTTAATAGAGAAAATAAAACTGTTGCAAACATTTTTCATCATTTTCATGTATTGCACGTGTATATTTTGAAAACACAAAGACAATGGAACACAGACATGATGTAAACCTTTTGTAGGACTAAGATATATTTTTTACAATTACTAGAGCTTTAGAGTAGGCATGAGCCCTTCATTAGGAGTTATTAAGTTACTGATGTTATAGACAGTGCTTAAATATCCATTTTCGCCTAGAAAGGGAAGTACAT